>NC_072786.1:13764574-13920029 GCF_022539595.1 Amphiprion ocellaris
AATGACAGCATATGGGACCTTTAATATCTTTGATATTACACAGCCTTGTGTGTTAAGTGCTAATGGGCATGCTAATGCTCCACACTAAGATGGTTAACGTGCTAAACATTATGTCCGCTTAACATCAGTGTGCTAGCATGTTGTCACTTTTAGCCTCTTAGCATGCTGATGTTAGCATTTAGCTCAAAGCACTGCTGTGCCTACATGCAGCTTTACTCTAAATTTCCGGTGTAGCCCTTTAACACTCATTTTGGCTGCTGTGCTGCGCTGTGTCATTCCACACGGTGTGTAAGTAACTTACTTTGACAGAATCAGCTTGTAACAAACCTTAATGCCTTCTGAAAATCTTTTAACTGTAATATTTTCCCCCCATGTTTGAGAGAACAGAAGCTTCAGGCAGCACATAAAGTGCTATACCACAGGTTAACATTTCTTTAGAATGTCCTTGGTAGGAGGGTCGGCCCCATGGGTAGATAATCATCCCCTGGTACGTACACTATGCCATGAATAAGTCATATCTCACCAGGACACAACCCTCAAGTTCAAATGATTTAGATTTCACTTGCCTGTTGAAGCACAGGAACGACCACCTAGTAGCAATTCTGATGCATATTATAGCAGTGAACTTTAATGGAATGAAGAAGAGGCGGTGCAGCAGAGGCTGTACTGGTGAGAGTATTTCTAATGCCACCCCACCCACCTCCAATCATACACTTGCTATCAATAATCTTCCCCCGGCAGAGCAATATTAGAAGATATTCACCCTGATGGGAACATTTGCGTTCCCTTCTGTTGGCTCCTCTTTTAAATGCAGTCATTTTGCCTCACTCTCTCATGCTTTTCTCTCACTGTCTAAGGTCATTGTAATGAACATTTCATTTTTCAATCATTTTATATGATTTATTGTTTGAGGCTCGCAGGGGCAAAGTGGGGCCACAGAAGAAGAGGGATTCTGCCCTTTATTCTCCTGTGTTTTGTTAATGTTTTTAATCTGGGAGCTGTCAGTGGCTTTAGGACCATTGGCTCATAGTTATTCACATCACCATGTTGTGGAAATTACAAACCCACCAAATGCCCAAGTGATTCAGCTTCACACTTTTCATTAAAATAAGCCCACAGAAAAGAATGAGGACCACAAAAGAAAAGGGTAGAATGGAGATTTGGGGGGGGCGCAGTGAAATAGTCTCTCCATCAGCAGGAGTTCTCATAAATATTGTAATTGTGTGGTTATAGAAAAGAAGCAGTTGTGAGCCACTGTGCTGTGATTGACTTTGAGTGAATGCTGTCTCACCTTTTGAATGAATTGAACATGAAGACTGGTGTCGAAAAGGGGAAAAAAATAATGGCCTTTGTGAATATGACATAGAAGTCATCTGATTCCTGCTGGCTGCATGCGTGGGAAGAAACAAAAATGGCATCTCCTTATTCCTTCCTTTCCAGTGTAAAGCTCCCAGCGCCATTACTTGCTGATATCTGCTGACTTGCTCCATTTTTTTGCTCAGACTAAACAATATGAACTGTGTGAACCCCATGAGATAGCTGCTCATGTAATGGAATGTGGTAACGCTGCATACCTAAAGGAAAATTAATCGGATTGTGCCAGCTGGGTTTCCACGGACTCCAGTTGCTCTTCCCTGGACATGTTGTCTCCTAATATGGCTTAAATTTGTACAGAGAGCTCTTTCTGTGTCGAGCAGCCTCAGGCATGAGCAATTGCCTGAATGAAGCACCAATCACCCAATTTCTCTTCTCTCCTGCAGGGCTCTGATTTGACACCAGGCTGGCATGTTATTGTTCCATCTGAGACCCAAGCCCTGGTGAGTTATTGACATAGAACACGAGGCAGAGAAAATTCTTTACTCATAACTTTTTCAGAAAAATCAACATCGCTCTTCCATGTCATACTGTCAGGGAGCTGTTTTGTACATTTTTCCACCAGTGCCCGAAGAGTTTAAGAGTTTAATGGCTGTCTGGAGGGCAGGGAAAACACATAAATAATTAAAGCACCACCGTGGGAATTGTTGAGCGGCAGTGTGAGGTTTTGGTATGTGCTTGATATTACAGTAAAACATGTTTTTGCATGTTTTACCCTGAATGTCCACTGAACGCATTTGAGTTGCCTCATTTCTCCACTGTAGTTTCTGTTTTATCTGTGTCAGACACAGCAGGTCTTGAAGCAGCGCAGATTAATGAAACCCATTAATAAACCAATTAAGAACAAAACATTCATATCACCTGATGCTCACAAACTAAATGATAAATAATGAGATTGACAAATAACAAATTGTCTTCAAAGTGAACCAAGAAAGAACACAAGAAAAAAAAATCCTCCTTTACTGGGTCCCTGAAAATAAATGGCTCTAAAGACAATGATGTCATTGCTTGTTGAATGGGAGCTTGGCGGCCTTTAGTATAATTATAAATACAAGAAAAACAGCAACAGCAATAAAAGTGGTAGTAATAACGAATAATAATTATTGATTGAATTCAGAAGGACACTTCTGTCAAAGAGGGCACCAAAGTCAGTTTCCTGGAAGTGCAGAATTTCTTTGACTGCAATGTAGTACTTGATAACTATAGTTTATTTTCTGTTGTCGTCCATTTGTGTTTTAAATGTGTTATACATGTTGTAACATCCAGTCAGAAAAGAATTTAAATATCCCGAAAATTACCCCAGACCATGACAAGAAAAGTGTCTGAAACTGGATTACCAGACTTCAAGAGAGGCCAAACAAAATAAAAGTGAGTGACACTAATGCTCATCATTGTGGTAGGTCGCAGAAGTCTTAGCTAACACAAGCTGCAAATTGCTAAAGAAGCTTCTCATACAACATTGATTATATTTCTTGTTGAAACTGATTCCGTATGCTCTTTGATATATTTTCATTCATATTTAAATCTCTCTGTTCTTAAATTATTCTCTGATATCATGACAAGAACCGATTAGGAACTGAAACTCCAAAAATGTTCGAAATCTTAAGGTTTCACCCAAGTTACTTCATCTAATAAATCGTAGACCGACATATGCACAGTTATTTCTTATCTTTAAAGAGCATTGCGGACCAATTTGTGGAATTTTAGCCCCTTTACTCTCAAATGATTTGATTCAGAGCCCATAAATATTACATGCATGTGTTGGGAGTGTTCCTGCGTCACATGAATTTGTGTTTAGTTGTGATGTGTGCTTATTAATTCAAACATCCGTGTCAGTGTCTCTGAGCTCTCAGGGCACTGAGATTTACAACATTTCTCTGCTTATTCTTCTGATATAAACCAGACTCACAAACATACGGGCAAGAATGCATGTATAGGTTCGAACACACAAATCTGCTCACACACACTCATAAAACCAGACACATTAAACGCAGCACACACAGACATTGCACAAGCACGTATGTGTATCAGAGATGAAATAAATGCACGTAAAAATGGGCACATGTGTGCAGGCAGAAATTGTCTTGATGTTTACATGCTCTCCCTCGGATCTGCGGTAACATTATTCTGAATTATTTTAATATTCATCGCTGCGGGCTCGGAGAAAAGCTTCATGTCTGTGGTTAGTGTCTGCACCTTGCGCACTGCATGACAATTAGTGCCTTACATAACCGCTAGCCAGCCACACACCCACATATGTGCACACACACACACACACACACGTACACAAGCATGCACATGAGCTCACACACGCACACAATGTAGATCCCAAATATCCACGCTCAACCACATAATAAAAAACATAAACATACAAACTGCAAACCCACTTTACGCCTTCTCCTACCCTGTGGGGACATTTCAGTTAAATTACCTCATACTCCTGCTCCTTCAAAACTGTGTATTCTATTCCTTTAATCTCTTTTCGTGTGTTAAATCATGTTCTCTATCTTGGTAAATTACCACCAGTGATCCAACATTATTGCATATGTATATATTTATTGTTATATCTTCATTTCAAACACCTTCGCCTCGGTTGCCCACAGTCTTACCTTTCTGTCCTTGGCGGCTGATGCAGTAATGGTTTAGCTGATGAGATGTTCGACTTTCCAAACACAAACAGCCCATCACAAAGACCAATAAAAACTGAGCAGTAAATGCAGAGCCCAGTCTCACCCTTGCCCCAGGCATGCTATCAGCATATTAGCACAAGTGCCTATGTACATACTGTATACAATATGTGCCCCTGTGATTGCGCATGGCTGCATATAAGAGTGTGTGTCTTCAAAGCCCCTATGCGCAGGCTGGATCTCAATCAGCTTTACTCTGATGAGGGGAAAGAATGTGAGCTTGAAGACCTGAGACAGAGAAAGGAGGGAGGGGAGTGTTAGTGATGAGTAGAGGAGAAAAAAGAAGAATGAAAAGGTGGAAGACGGAGGCGAAAACAAGAGACAGTCAGTCAGATACCTGTGGAGACAGACAGAGGAAAAGATGTGAGAGAGAAAATAAGAAATAGCATGGAGGAAAGCTGCTCTGTTCCCTTGGTGATCTGAGTCATCTTTATTGGCTGGATATGCTGCTATGTTAATAATGATTAGTCTCACTATGAGACTATGAGGTGTGTGTTTGATGTAGCAGGAAACTAATATTAGTTATATAAAAACCTCTGAAACCTTTTTTCCACTCGATTTTTTTGTCCTGAAACCTTGCATATGGCATGAGTGTGTGTGCGTATATATGTTCTAAGTGTGCATCCCTGGTTGTAATACTCTATCAAGGGACTGCCTTACCTTCTAACCAGGAGATCTGCAGTAAAAAGCTCCACTGCTATTTTGGTTCACCAATAAGTTTTCAGAAAATTGGATCCAGGGCTAAAGAATTGAATGTGATGAGCACCACAGCTGAAGCAATCCACAGGCCTTGAATGAACGTATTTATGGGAAAGTGACAGATAAAATCCAATTGCCTCTTCTCTGACTTTAGACAGTCCCTTATTCACGTCAAAGAGGTAGGAGTTTAATGAGGTTTTGACTGCCGGATGATTCTTCGCGGATGAATGAGTTACAGAATGTAGAGGCACTGTGGTATGCAATTCAAGAGTGTGGAGCCGATGATTTTGTCGGTATACATCACAAACACACTCAGACAGAAAAGAAAAGAAGTTTTGCCATGATTTATTTGTGTATGTGAAAGTGTACTGACTTGCTCCTGTCTCCAAAGGGGAGATTAATTTTATAAAGTCCATATGTGACAGTATATAAGGTCTAAGTACATTTTAGCTTTGATTTTCTACAGTAGCTGTCTTGATAAAAAATGTGATGGTCTCTCCTCTATGCCTTTGTGCCTCTAAAACCTTACTGTCATCCAGTTAACCCAAAAAGAGATTGTCTTAGTCTGAAAAAAGAAGCAACGGAAAGTTACAGGATGAATTCAGGCACACTGAACAACAACAAAGGATAAAAGAAACAAAGGGGAAATAACTTTCCTTTTGATGTCCACCTTCTCTTCTCTTCTCTCCTCTTCTCTTCTCTCCTCTCCTCTCAAGCTAAACATAAAGCCGTCTAATAGGAAATCTACTCAGCCCCTTCATCCTTCCTGAATTATTTTTCGCAGATTGAATTATTATTACTTTTTGCCTACTGCTGCATTCTTTGCCCAATAGCAGAGGGAAATAAGAAAACTTCATCTCATATATCTACGTCCTAGCTTGTTGTTTTGAACAGTTTTTAGGGCTGTTAAGAAGTCTAATCTACGTCAGTGGTGAAGCAGAAATATAGTAATCTTTGTCATCTAATAGGTCTTTCCATTTTAATGGTTTCACATATATTTCAGAGCTGCCTGTTGTGTGCTTGGTAAAAGAAAACAAAAAAAAAAAACATTTGAAATGCAAATCAATCTTCCAAATGAAGCAAGCCCTTTCATATTTAGCACACACATTATCTAATCGCTATTTGATTTCACATGCAGAGACATATCTAAGTGAAATCAAATAATCTTTTTAAACTCTCCCACTACCTCAGACATTAGCCATTGGATTCCAAGGCAGGGGGCTGAGTAGACTACTAATATGCTGGCAATTGAGATCTTAAGTGTCCTTTCACACTCTAATCAAATTGATAAGGTGGTCCTACTGCAAGGGCAATCTTGCTGTCCTCTGCTTTGAAAAATCCTTAGGCTTTAGTTTTTCTCGTCTCTCTGTATCGAAGTTTCTCTCTGTGTGTCAGTTCAACTCAATTTCAGCTGAATTCAATGCAGTTATGTTTTAAATGTATTAATGGACAGTAGCCTTTGATGCAAACATCAAAGGCTACTAGGTGCTAATGATGAATAATAACATGATGCTGAAATATGACAACAAATGAAAGACAATAAAATATTAAATGAAAACAAAAATAAAAGCCAAAAAAGTTCATAAAGTTCAAAAAGTTTGGGGTCACTTAGAAATGTCCTTATTTTTGAAAGAAAAGCTCTTTTCTTTCAGTGAAGAAAAATTATCAGAAATGCAGTCTATACATAGATAATGTGATAAATGACTATTCTAGCTGGAAACAACAGATTTTAATGGAATATCTACATAGGAGTACAGAGGAACATTTCCAGCAACCATCACCCCTGTGTTCTAATGCTACATTTTGTTAGCTAATGGTATTGAAAAGCTAATTGATGATTACCGTTGTGCAATTATGTCAGCACATGAATGAAGTGAGTTTTCATGTATATATACAGTCAAGGAAAAAATTATTAGATCACCCTTGTTTTCTTCAATTTCTTTTTCATTTTGTGTTGAAATGTCTAAAAAGCTCCTTTAAAGATCTTCAAAAAAATCACCAGGAGAAGTCAGCATTTGGAGGCAGCAGGGTTTATTGTTGACAGAAAATCCAAGAGTAGTTTTTAGCAGTTATTAACACCCCAAGAAAAACCAGAGATACTGAGTTGTGCATAGTCTTTCATGCTGTGAGAGTTGGTCATTTTTCCATTCCTAGGAGCGGCAGTTTTGACGCCATCATACTTTTCTAAATCTATTGGTCAGATCATGATGTCAAGTTATTACATTTCACCATTAGGTTGCACTTTGCAGAGGACATGCGCATTAGGTTGTTATTAGGTAATGTTTTACAGAGAATGTGCCCAGACATGTTCAGATTTTGAGACAGATTTCATGCATATTATACCTTTTTGTATTGTTATGTTTCTGATACCCCTCCTTTAAAAGTTATATTGTTTTAAGTTTACACTATTATGTTTTTAGTACACAACATATAATTTTCTGAAAAGCATGTATCTTCACACCAAGGTTACAGGTTATACTTTGTGATCTTCAAGCCATATGTATGTGTGTCCTCCACAGACACACACCATACCATCAAAACATCAGTCATTACTAGAATATTCATCATTATGTCTTTTATACATATGTTATAACTGTGGTTTTCAGTCTAATAGCATTTTCCATAATTATATCATCTTTTATTTGTAGCATGTTATACCCAAAAAATATTACACTGCATAAGTTTGGAGTGTAACGTCTCACAGGATCTTAGCTCTTTTGTTCTACTATTATCTCATTGGCTTGATTGTGCCTCTCAGTGTATACTGTTCCATCTTGCGTCCTTGGATCCTCTCTGCTTTGGTTGGTCAATGCCTCTATGGATTTGGTGCTCAGGGCCTTTTCTTATGTTGCCATGATCAGAGCCTTTGTGCTGTCCTTCAGACTGGCCTTTCCTAGCCCCTGGTAGGATTTCTTGATGTCAGTAAACTGTTCTATCTGCAGATGATACATCTCACGGAGGGTTTTGGTCTTCTTTCTCATCGCTGTCTGTCTTCTGCTGCCTGAGGCACTCTCTTAGCACTTCATCTCGCAGGGCCATCTCCCTGATATATTCGTGGATGCTCCTTGTTTCACCGTGCATTGCGCCTCTGATGTTAATCCTCGCCCCGATCTTTTAATTTTTCACAGAGCCTCAGGGTGCTGGACCTTGGGTGAAATCATCCATGCGTTGTGAGCAGCTTTTGTGTCTTGACATCAGTGGCATCTATCTCCTCTCGTGGCTACCTTAGCATTCCAGCTGGGTATCTGATAAAAGGACATGCATGCTGATGGTTTGGATCTTATTCTTGCTATTGAATTGGCCTCTTAGCACCTGTCTTACTCTGTCATTGTCACCATGCTTATTCAGTCTGAAAACTATCCCCGTGTTCTGATGAGGTGGATCAGTGAATCAATGTTGCATTCACGACTGGCATACACTTAGATGATATCCATGTACAGGAGGAAGCTGATAGTCAGTCCACTTCTGAACCTGTTTCCTAATCCACTTTTTGTGATGGCTGAGTTCAGGCCTATCGGACCAGCAGCACGGACAATGAATCGCCTTTGGTATATGCTCCACCTAATGGGGTCTTATGAGGTGGTCTTGGAGTTGAGTTCCAGTGTTATTTTTCACAGTGGAATTCAGTTCTTGATGAAGGTTATCACTGTCTTGTTAATCTTATATAGTACCAAGCACTCCAGTACTCGTGTGGGGTGCTGAATTGTATACTTTCTTGTACTCAATCCATGGTGTGCTGAAGTTGGTCTGCCTAAACTTAGAGTTTTGGCTAAATTCTCTATCGACCACTAACTGGTGCTTTGACCTTCTGCTGTTGGTTCCAATGTCCCACTGAGTTTTATTAATGTGCTGACTCATGTGCCTGTTCATATGAGCCTGACAGCCACTTCCATGTTGTGAAGTCACAGGTTATCTGCCTTGAGTTCAAAGGTATTGCACTTTTGTGAGGATCCTTCATGATCCTCACAAGGGTGCCCTGTTTTAGTCATTCTGGGTCAGTCTGGGTGAGTGCTGATTGCTAGCAGCTATTTATTTGTGCTGCCAAGCGATTGTAGAGTGCTGTTCGCTTCTTCAACCAGTAGGAATGGATCATGTCAGGTACAGGTGATGTCCAGTTCTTCATCTTTGAGATTTTTTGGATATCTGGTTTTGTCATGAAGACTGGATCTTGTTCTGGGGGTTGCTGTGCTCTGTTGTCTGGTCCACTAGCTACTTAGTACCAGTGTTGTATGTTGCCTCCTTCACCCATATGCCCTCACAGTATCACCAACTCTAAAGGGCTTGGTGCTTGTGTAGTTGTCCCCTTGCAGCTAGAAGTGCACCCTTGATGGGTCTTTGAAGAAGAGGCCATTTATCTCTTGGCCTCTGGTTCTCTGGTGTAACTCTTCAAGTCTAGCAGACAGAGCGATGAAAGTTTGTTTGACAGTCTGTAGAGCCTCTCTTATGGACATCTTGTAATTCCTATCCATCCAAGAGCTTTGGGCTTTCTTGTTTCTGGCTTTCTTCCTTTTTCTCCAAATGGACACTCACTGTATATAATTTCATGGTTTATTAGGTATTTCCAGGATTAATGTTGCAGTAATATGAACAAATTCATTGATGTTGGTGGTGGAGGCACAATGAGTTTAGCTGTGTTCACATCTGCAAGCATCTCTTTTGATGGGACTTAGTCAATAAACCAAGGGAATCGCATCTATGGGTTGCCTGTGTTACGTCTTACCAGAGTTTCATCCTCAGCTCAGTGGATGCAGCTGGCATGACTGGTAGTGGGGTTGCATGAGGCTCTTTAACACTACTTTCTGGTATCAGGGTTATCTCAGTAACTGCTTCCTGCTCAGTACCATTCCTATCTGTGCGAGCCACTCCAGCTGTGATAGTGGCTTCCTTCTATTGATGTTCGAGCACTGGGCTACCAGCTGCTTCGTAGCGAGTGAAGATGTTGCTTTTCTGCTCATCCAGTGCTCCCATGTATGTTGCATATATCCCCTCTCCTTGGGCCTGCTGTTATAGTATCATTCCATCAATTCAGCATTCTCAGTCCTTGTCCTTGTGTGTCTTGTTCCAGCAGCCCAGTTCTCATCAGCATGCCCTGATCTCTCAACGCCCAAGGAAGACTAATTTATTTCCAGTGATGTCTGTGTTGGCGTAGGTGCATTTAATTTTACTTATTGTTGAGGCTCGCTGTTGTCATTGACATTTTTAGCCACTGCAAGTTGCTCTTTTTAGTGAAAAAGCTTTAACAAATGAGCACAACCTGCTCAGCATCAAATGATGCAGAGACAAAGTGACAAACTAGTGTATGCAGTTCATTTAGAGGTTGGAGAACTTTACCTCAGAAGTTAGTAGAAGCCAGACACAGAGCTATAAATGTGTGGATGCTACATTTTTTGTAAAATCAGAAACACAACTTTAAATTCATGCTCGTTTTGCTCTGTATCTGCTTTATGTGTAAATAGGCACCTATTTGTCGTATCAACTTTAAACCACCCAAAAGTGGCCAAAAAACAAATTGTCAAAGAATTAAAACAAGGTGTTCATGAAAGAGGACCTGGAACCTCCATTTCAACATCAAAATGAAGGGAGACGTGTCGGACTAAACAGACGAACTGACAAGCAAGGCCACCTTATGCAGTGTTCAGGTGTATGAGGTGTGAAAATAAGGCAGGGTTTGATCTTACCTTTCAAGCTTTTTTTCTTTTGCTCTTTTTTTGGTCCACATGAATTCCTTTGAGAGACTGTCCAAGCATGCGCTTTAATCGCAATTTGTATGATCCATCACATCAAAAAACCTCCAATAAACTGGTTCTTGGAGAGAGCAGGGAGGATGACATATTGTAATTGAATTTGTTTCAAGGATACTGCACTGTTATGAATGCAACCCTTTAGTTGATGCACGGTTAAGATGTTATTTCTCCATGTAAATCTACACTTACTGGGTTATTTGCTCTGTCAACATTTATACTAATGATTATGTTGCAGTGTTGTTTGCTCTGAATTGAATTTTCATGTAAAGCATACTTGAGATGTAACATACTTCTAAGGCAGTAGTCCTCGGCGGAAAAGCTGAGTAAGAAAGATGTTTTAAAGCAGGTATATATCATACTCTGTTTCCTACCTCCTCTGAGAGCTGACTAATTTTTTTGGTTATTGTAAGCTAACCCACCCACCCGCCCACTCACCTACCGTGCTTTTTCCTTCTCTCTTCCTCTATCATTCTATTCTCATACCGATTTCTCTGAGGTCTACTAAGTCTCTGATCGTCTGTCTCCCTGTTGTTTTAAGATAAAGCCACCTTTCACTGTTTGAGATCAAAGAGTGAGTTTGCATAATGGGAACAAAGCAGATGGAGAGAGTGGTAGAATAAAACAGAAAAGGAGGGGACTGTGGATTCAGTTGAATAATCTAAAATGGAATGCTGACACTTTTCCTGAACTCTCGCTTTTAAGGCTCTTTTTATGCACCATCCCAACCATGACCAAGTAAATCTTAGAGGCATTTAAGGCTTTATTCATCCATTGCTTCCACTATGTACTATTTGAGGAAAAAATACTATAGCATTTGATATCACTTTTCAATATTCCGTACCTTATTTTACATATTTCTTAACGGCTGCTATAATTTTTCCTTATGGTTTTAAAAGTATAGTATTTCAATATGCTTAGAGCAGAGGAAACCTTCTGTTCAGTTATATAAGTTCTGGCTTGAGAACTTGAAACAAATTTGTCACAGTAGGAATAAATCACAGATTTATTCCTACTTTTGATAGCCTGATACAGACTTACAGATTATATGTGATTCTTTTCTGCTTCATGAGATGTGACCAAGTCAAATTCTAGCTGTTAGCAAGTAACACTGTTGTTTGGATCAATGGCCCCTGCAGTTTCGGATATTATTTTCTACAACAGATGTCTCAGGGATCTCCAAAATGGCTCTCACAGCAATATCTTAATAGAGTTCGTTGCTTTGGAGAGACGCTGTACTGGAAATTAGAGTTGATTGAATCAAAGAATGAATCAGTAAATAAACATGTTTTTATCCTGCTTCAGTGCTGTCTGTCTGCTGTCTTTGGCAGGCAATTCACTGCATGGTGGTGATATGAGAATATGTGTGGTTACATGAGTGCTTTGTAGTGTGGAGACTCGCAGACAACACATAACCTCAGTGCATAACAAATGCACAACAGGAGGAGAAAGCTTTAGAATAGCCCAATCATAGTCAGTAGTCCCTTTTCAACGCATATAAACTGTATTTTTCTAATGTACTTTTGCTATGAGCTTTCTTGCCAGCAGAACTTTGTTGAAAGAATTTGTTGCATCTCACAACCTGTCTATAAGTCAAGTCACAGTTTATCAGTGTATTTATATAGCACATTCAAAGCAACAGATGTTGAACCAGAGTTCTTATCAACAGAAAAATGACAATGTTATAAAACATTGCTATGTTGATGGCTATTACTGTATTATTTGCACATGGGTGAAATGAGTGTGCTTAAAATAAACTAGTTAAGATGGCAACATGCTGCGCTACAACATCTAAAATGTTTACACCTGCTCTTTGTAGCCACATTCAAAGCAAAGTGGAAAGAAATTCATCATAGCCTCCCATTTGGCTACATCACACTTTCTTCCTGATCTTTTTCCAAAAATTCAGTCTTCTGTGTGGGTTCGTAGTCTTGACATGATGAATTACCCAAAACTGGAGAAGAGTGCAACCTTTTGTATTCATGTCACGTATGAAGTACTCATGGTGTTGCACTTGCACGAGAAAACCAAATGTGAATGAGGAAAAATAGCTCGAGAAAGAAGTCAAAATTGTATTTTTTTTTCTTTATCACCTGTGCACATCTGGGTAGTCACTCTGCAAAGTGGCCATGACTGTCAAATTGCCTTTGAAAGTTGCAAAAGCTGTTGCAACACGCTGTGAGTTCACCATTAGGAAGGAGTTTTCAGACTCCTTTAGAAGATATGACAATATTTTTTTTTTGTACCAGGGCCAGACATTTGCTACATTTTGTCAAAACAACAGCCTGTCTCCTAAATATGCACAGATAAAGCATCTCACCTTGGGGATGCTACATTGAAATCCTTTTTAATCTGCAGCCAAATCAAATAAAGGAATTGTGACTTAAATATTTTCTGGCAAGCTTAATTAGAGAATAATGAATTATAAAGCCGCTCAAGGCAGTCAGGTATCACCAATAAACATACTGGACAGGAAAGGACACAGTTCACACTGCCATGTGCAATATTTCAAAGCAGATTTCGATCTCAACTAAATTTTATGGGATTCAAGTTGTTAAAATGTGCTTATTTAATTTGACATACCTGCAAATACATTTTCTGGGTGATTCATTGGCCAATAAAAACTATAATTCACTTTACTGAGGCATAAAAAGAATAAACCACTGTAGATTTTGAGGGTGCTGCAATGTATTATGACTTATTTTGTTTACAGTATTGCCATACATCAATATGATAAAATGGACACATTGATTTATGTATGAATGAATGTGTAAATGACATAGATCGCAAGGACGCCTTAGCTTAAAAACATTTCAGCCTCTTCGGTGTGAAATATAAAAACTGGTCCTCATTAACTTTAAAATGTAGTATTAGGTTAGTACCTAAAGTAGATGAAGTTTGTCTTTGTCTGCCTTCAGAAGTGCTCTGAGATAAAAATATATATATACAATACAATACAGCTTAAGTGAGCGCTGAGAGCAGGAGAGAAGAAAATAGATGCAAAGGACGGATACTGACTAAGTTTGGGTTAAACTAAAGCACGACAGGTGATTTGAAATCACGAATTTCCACCATCTCTGAATGTCCCTCAGCATCTGAGCTGTTTGCATAACATCAAAGCTAATGTAATGTTGGCCAATTAGCTGCACAATCTGCTAACTCTAAGGATGTTCTTGTTGTTGTGGTTACATTGTCATCAAAAATAAAAGTTATCCAGCAGTTCTTCGGGTCTTCAGATGCTGGGAATGCATGAAGAGTCTAATGTTCACTCTTGCAGCCGTCAGCAGAATTGTTTGGTGTGTTTTTCTGGTGGCTTGGAGTTGACAGAAGCAGCTCTAATGTGTGGAAGACACTGCACCAATTCATAGCAATTCTGATTTTCTGAAAAGCAATTTTTTCTGTAATTTCACTTATCTTTACTGGATTTTCTCTCTCCAAAGCCACTCTGCTTCTACCTGGCAGCTGCTAACGAACAGATGACGAGCTCAACTCAGCAATCGTTTCTTTTCCATTCATTGGCACTAAAGCAAGAGTAATGTGCAAAGTAATACCTGTTATAGGATAATAGGATAGTTCGACGCTAAAGTGACTCCACAACTGAATGTCACCTGCCCTGTGAGACTCATAGTGGCACAGACAAGAGCGGTAAAAATGAGAGAGAGAAGACTGCTGTAGCTGTGAATGAAGCTTGACAGAATAAAAACAACCAACATCCAGATGCGTCATCCAAATGAGCATGAACGGGTAAAATTTCATATTTTGCACTCTGTAGTATTCTGACATCAAGGCAGGTTTATGTGAAAGGAAAGGATTGCAATATGCGTGCTGTTACTGTCTTCCCACATTTCAACACATCCCCCAATTCCCTTCTTCCCCTATTCTCATCCTCCCTTGCTTATCTCCTTCTCTTCCTCAGTCTCCACTCTCATCTATTTTTCTCTTTCTTTCCTCGCTCTCTCGTGATCATCCTTTTGCTTTTTATTGGCTATTCCCTCAACCACAGTAGCTTAATGAGCTTCTCCCTCACTTTCTTCATTTGTCAGCGTGTCTGCCCCCCCCTCCTTCCCACCGTCAATTCCCATCGCTCTACCCCATTTCTACAGGCTTTTATTTTAAAGCACTAATAACTAGGTCTGCTAGTACATTAGCAACCCACCCTGTACCATTACCTCCAACAAATCTCATCTCTTGCTTTACTAGTGGGGGATATATGTACGATCACCAAGAATATTTTCTGCAGTTTGTTTATCCCTGCTCATTAAGGTTCTGCATGTATGCACTCAGATGTGTGTTAACATGTTAGAATGTGTGCAAACGCATGCATGTGTGGTGTAACTCCTCATGTGTCAGCCTCATTGCTCTTGGCGCATGCTGCTGGAGCAGTTTACGGCTCCGGTGGGACAAGGTGTTGGGGAGGGTTGAGGCGGGTGGGAAAAAGGGTGTGGGGGGGTGAACCCTGGTGGTGGAGACAATCCCCAGGCCTGCTATCAGTGAGGCAGAGTTATAGGCTGTGTGTAGATGCCGGAGACACTAAGAGCTGGAGCCCTGGGGGCCACACATCACTGCAACGGGTGTCTCTGAATGTCGTCATCCTCTGCAGTGGTGCAAAAATGACATTCCTCTCTGTATGCATGTGCACTTGACAACATGTAGTGCAGCTTCTTTGTCAGCCTGAAACAGAATGTGACATTACTGTGTTTTTACCTGCATAATATACACATTGGAGTGTCCATCTGCAATGAAATCCCTGCAGCGTATTGTACTAGCTGATCTTAATTTTTGTCTTACGGTGGAGTATAAAGTCAGTTCCAGCGCGTTTCACATTAAACTCTCAGCATTTGTCAGATGCACCAGCTTTTCATATGCTACAACAGAACCAACCACAATTAAACATTGTTGTAGGGAATGGCATTTCATTTTCTGCTGCATTCAGATCATTATTAATGAAAAATTAAAGACCAACACAGCTGCTAAAAAAATCAGTATTCTTTCATTTGTGATGTAGTGTACAGATGATACAGTGCTTTGTTTTTTGACAAATAACACCTCATTACTTGGAAGAAGGTGAGGATAGCTTTAACATCCAGAACTATGGTCTTGATTAATAACTACACTATCCTCTCTTCCATTTGATAAACAAACTGCCAAAGGCATTAGGTAGACATTTCTGTTATAGGGAGTCGTAAGTGGCAATTCCATATTGAATTAATGCATCTTAAAAGTTCTGCCCCATGTGTATACCAGCTAACAATCACTGCAGTACACTGTACTTGACTTTTAGCATCTGATTTTGTCTGAGTAATAACAAAAATTCAATTATTTTAATGGGTTGTCTACTGCTTAGCATATCGCTTTGGAATGTATATAGCCAATTTATGGCTACACAGTGGCGCAGTAGTGACATTCAGTGATGACAAGCTTATCTAAGCTTTTTCATTAATAGAATTTCACTGATAGTTGAACTTATAATTTTATGCTGCAGCTGAAACATGGTGTGAACCGTTTCACCACAGACATTCAGATTCAAGGAAAAAACATTATAAATTGCCTCAGTAAGGTATTGGGCACTAGTTGTTGTCGGAACCGCTCCAGTGCACCTTGTAATTGATTCTCTGGAACTCTTCCGAAGGTATGAACACCATTCTTTTATAAGATATTCTTTCATTTGGTGTTTTGAGGATGATGGTAATAGTGGTGATTTAATGCACCTGTCCAAAATTTCCACTCCCATCAGGAGTGAAATATTTGTCCCTCTAAGAGGACAAATGAACCTAAACCACGCCAACCAATGCCCCCCACAGTATAGCAAAGCCACTGGGTCCCCCTCACTGTAGGGGTCAAACATTAGGGTTTTTCCTTTAATTTGCCACTTGTCTATGAGTTATAGCATAAGTACAATCATCTATTTGAACTATGTTGTGTTTGAACTATCTGTCCATCCATCCATCATCTATACAGCGCCTAATCCTCACTAGGGTCGCAGGGGGGCTGGAGCCTATCCCAGCTGATTTCCATTTAAAATTGTGATGTTAAAAATATTTTTAAAATATATGGAAATATATTAAATGATAAGCCAGAAGACGGTGGGACATGCGGTTCAAAAAATTTATTGTAGATTTGCTGTAGTACCTGGTTTTCTCCACAAACTACTGTTTAATGAGATGGAGTTACAGGTATGTTGGCAGTCCAGCCATTAGCATTGCAAAAAACAAGTGCACCTCCCTGCTTTCTAGCTGCTAACCGTGCCACTAGTGTCGATGAATTCTGCAGTGTAAAGTTGTATAAAGATGTCTGTTGGCTGTCTAGCTTAACTAGCTACCAAAGGCTCATGCTAATGCTAAACTGGGATTTTCAAATGTTAACACAAGCTGGAAATTGAGTGACAGGCTTCCAACAAAATCTACAAGTGATGACATGTATCAGTGATGCTGTGCTCTGAGTGTAAATAAATTTCAAAGGTGGCAGTAAATACTGACATATTTCCTGAAGTGATAAAGTGTTTGTGGACCTCTATTCCACTTGAGCAGAGTTTCCAGCAGCTGGACTAACATTAACTACAGGGAACAAGTAATGTAGACCAAATGTGAGGATTATTTTGACAGCAAACTGCTGTGAAGGCTTTTATAACATTGCGGGTTATTTGCTGTGGGATACTGCAGCTTGTATGCTGTGCTTAATACCTCAAATTTTGTCTAGCCAGTTGTTGAACAATGGTTTTAAATCAAGTAAATTATTTTTTGCAATATATGCAATACTTCAGTTAACCTTGGGTGTTTACTTTCTCTATTTTTTAAATTCAGAATGTAACCAACCAGATTTTGTGGCAAATATTAAGTGTCAAAAGTTAAAAAATGTTTTTATTAGCATATGGAAAAGGAAAAATAAATTATTGATTGTTTACATGTCTGACTGTTGGATAGGGAGATTGTTTGAAATTTGCATCCTAGTTTGAATTTATGCATAACTATAGCAACAGGTTACAGAGTTCCATATTTTTTCATCTTTTACTGCTGATGAAACATTGATTGGGTGACAGCAGTATCTCATAGAAAAAATGAGCATATCTAAAATTGTTAAAATGTGGAACGCTGGAGCCTTTCAATTATTCAGACATTTGGCTTTGGTCTCACTGGCAACATATAGTATCTCCACTTCAGGGCAAAACCAATGACCTCTTTCACGGCGCCATCAGTTACCAAGAAGTATTTGAGAGGAAGCAGTGCCAGATCTGATTAGAGCTCCTTTTAACTGTTCACCTTTTGGATTTGATAAGCTCACTTTTATGTTTATCCAGTTCCTCACCTATAGATAAAAAGATCTATTATTTACTTGACACCAGTTTTAACAAGGAAGCCCATTTGGGTTTAACAGCCTCTTACAAGGGATCAGATGGATGGGGTGGAGTGTCATTGATGGTAATCAGAGCTCTCCAGCAGCTTCCTGTGGTTTGAAAAGGAGGTGTGAGATTTGATGACAGGGCTTAATCACCTTCCTCTCTGACTCGGAGAGGCTTTGGGTTTTAGCTTCTCATCGAACCCTGCAGTTAAATGATCTAGAATGTTCTCTCTCGTTCTTTCTTGTCCCTCCTTCACAATCATTTCCCTCCGTACCAATTTGAACAGATTGTGTTATGGTCTTTTAAACAAATGTCTGTTCGGTGAAGCGAGCCAAAGGTCGCCAAGATTGTATGGCGTTCAGGGATGCTAATGGCACAGATTGTGACTGCAGTTGCATGTGCAGCAAAGACACAGTGACATAGACACATCAAAGAGTGAACAGACAATGACACAATCAGATGTAGATGGAGACAAACAGTGTTTTATGAGGGCCATGGGGCTAAAAGTGTCTGACAGAAAAATCAAAGTCTCCAGTTCTTCCTAGTTCACACTCCTTGTCTGTCTGACTCAGGATTCCTATGGGAGAAGCTTGCTGCTGAGTGTCAGAGGAAAAAGCCATTTCCTTTCAACACGAGTGGGCGGTAAGTACGAGTGTGCGCCTGTATATGTGATATTGTGCGTATAGCTTTTGTAGTGGCACTGCAGTGTGATTTTTGACAGTAATGATGTGGGGTCTTCACAAATTGGCAGACGGGGAAGCAGAGAATAAGAACAAGAATGGGAAACAAGGCACAAAGAAAATGAGACTGAGAGAGCCTGGGAGAAAAATTTTGTCCCACAGCCGAGCAACATTGGACAATAGACTGTGGATCTGGAGACTGCCTTTGTTGCTCTGTCATCCTTTTTACCTTTTCTCTCCGGCTCTCTTTTTCCTCTTGTCAGTCTATCTTCCTTTCCACTATTTCTATCCATTCCATGTCTCAATCCAGGGTCGCAGGCTGATGTTGTTTAACACAGAAGGTGAGTCAAGTTCAAGCTCACTGAGGAAATGGCGTTGCTTACCTTTAACCCGCACCTGCAGACAATCCACCATCCATACAATTACAAATGAGATACACAGCCATCTTTTCTTTACCTTGCATTCTACAGGTTTTTGAAATACACCCATTAATCCATGTAATCTGTTAGGAAAACATTCCATTTTCTTTCCTTCCTGGGAAGAGTATAGAAGGTGCCGCACTGACACTTCCATTGTAGTCAAGGTGGTATGGTTTAATGGGGAATTTTGCACAATGGCGCCATTGACTTGACTGAGATTAATAGGAGAGCCAGACAAGGCGATAGAGTGACTTTACCATAACAATGGCTGCTATCCATCAGCAACGCAGCCCAATTGCATGTTTGTATGAAATAATCCATTACAGGCAACAAAGGGACAGCCACGGGCCGCTCTCATCCCTGAGCGTATCCCTGGGGATCAAAATATTTCCCCTTCTGTGCTAAGAAAGAAACATGTCGCAGAAAAGGACGATTGTATACCCCGTATGTGCTCTGCTGCCTTGTCTCAGGCAGGTTACAGCACTGCATCGGTTGTAACATCCATAGGGGTAATGGATTAGCTTGTCGAAACACACTATCAGGCTTGTCTGTGTACATAAAATGTGCATGTATGACCTGTTATGATCATACTTTAGTATTAGGATGAAAAATAGCAACCTTCTACCACTGAGATGAAACTAAATTGCTCCATTGCAGGCATCTTTTTTGCTGTGTCTTCCACCATCAGCTAGATGCAGCGGCCAGACTAAAGAACCATATATGACAAAAATGAATGAATGAATTGGGATTTTAAGGTACACCAATATTCCCTGGAGGATTATGATGTAGGATTATCCACCCGTCCACAATGTAACAAGATTAGAAAAATTTGATTAACAAAATAGTGGTAATATAATCTGATACAGTATAGAAACCATAAAAAATAGGATGGTAGGATCCTCCCTACAGGCAGAGATTATACTGTATGCTCAAAGGAATACATGCATCCTTAAATACTAATGGTAAATTACAAACTAGAGTTTTTCAGTCTGATCTGATATGATGAAGAGAAAATAAAACTAAACCAAATTATATTTTGTTACTTTTTTGAGTGGGTGAATTTTTTGGAATACATTTTATATAGATATATATATATATAAAACCCTTGCCAGTGCTTCAAGTAGTTGCCAGCGTGTTTACACTGGTGAAGAAGCTTACAGGCCAGAAGCCGTGTGTGTTTACTGGGTTTGGGGGTTGTCTTTTGGAGATGGTTTGTGTCTGTGAGGTTCATCGGCTTTGGAGAGCTCTTAATGACTGCTGATCGTGTTAGACACGGCATCAGGAGAGAAAGATGCTTCCGTTGCTATGTTCTCACATCCAGACCTACATGCTCAAAACAGATATAAAAATATACCAGCAAGACATACACATGTGTTTAAGTAAACATTGACACTCTATCTGTTCACATCTCTAGTATCTGTCAGTCAAAGCAAAACAAAACTCCTTTCCATCCCTGCATTGGCCAAATAATTATTTTTTGCTTCTTTTATGTGCATGTGTGTATCTAAAAGGGGAAAACTGAAACTTTTATATCCCTACAAAGCCCCCCTATCCCTTTTCCCTTGGTCCTTTCTCCTCATATCTCTTACCAGCCTCCTCCTTCAAGCAGCTTTTATCTCCCATACTGTCGATCTCTATCTGTGTTCACTTTGCTTCATCCTCGTTTGTCTTTCTTGCGCTCTTGCCTTTTCCTCTCCACCCTCTTTTCCTTCTCCCTGTCTCTGTCTCCCTCTCTCATTATCAGGCTGCCTCCATAATACTATTGTATTTCCAATTGTTGCTGTAGCGTCACAAATATGTGAAGGGGAGAAAGGCTTGAAAAACACTCAAGCACCAGAACCTCTGGGGCTTTCTCCTAGTTGATGCTGGAGCTTCAGAATGCATCTGTTTCACCAAGCGCCGGTGCCCAAAGTAATTACAATGTTGGTGAAACAAGTGAAGTCCTTGAACCTCCACCCCTCTCAATCCTTCTCTCTCCCTGTTGCCATGGCGCTCCAGGCAACCGGTACAATGTGCGGTAAGCTACCCGCCACTGCGTTCCATTACACAATGTGAGATGTCGCTTTGCACTCCCTCAGCTTCTCTCTCCGTCCTCCCTCTACTGGTCTTGTGAAAGTGTGTCATAATTTTCTCTCAGTAGCTCCCACCTTCCTGACCTCAAACCTGGCAACAGAACTTGTGCTTATTTAAGACCACATACTGAAGACCAACATTAGCTTAACCTTATCGTGGCCAAAAGGTTGCGTATCTCACTTCTTATACAAATGTATGTGTGTGTGTTGCAATCCACTTAGAAATACACAGCTAAAACTGTATTTTATATTTTTTAGACTAGACTGATCTGTCACATCCCTGTCATGGCAGAGTTTCTTTGAGACATCTGGCCTTTTCTTACGTTTCAATTAGGAACATCTCCTCTTCGGCGCTCGTTGCAATGCCTGCATTCCAAAATGCTAGCTGTTTGATCATATCGTAGTGTTTACCAAAGGTGGGGAATTTACTTGTGGTACTAGGTGGCATACCCATGCAGTGCCATAGGAGAAGAGATGGAACTCAGATTTTTTTCTGTAGCAACAGTTGGCAGAATGTTCCCTAAATACATCACATCACTCCATCAATATTACTAGGTAGATAGACAGAGAAGCCTTTAGTTCACACCCAAATGAGCTTTTGACCCCAAAAAAGTTTGAGAGGAAAAGAGTAAGGGGTTCTAATACAAAAATACCTCTGCTGAAACCGAGGGATTTTATCTATCTGGGCAAACCACCACAAGACACACAAGCAGACTTGCAATGGTGTGACCAATTGACAGATTTGTCAAATACAACCAAAATGGTTGCAGTCTGGAGTCCTGTATAAATTTAGCCAAGGATGGCTGCCAAAACTCAGTATTAAACAGTCTCCAGGGCTAAATTATTAATGACCAGAGGATGAGTAAGCTCTGAAGTTATCGATTCATGATATTGGTACTGGAGAAATTATTTTGAGTTTCTATTTTTTATTGCCACATAAACATCATCTTGCACATTTTATCTCACCAACTCTAATACATCCATGATGCATTTTTGCTTATTCCTGTCCAGAACAGAGGTCTCTCTGTCCGAACCTGTTTGCGGCAATTTGCTACCGCACAATGCAGCACAATCACAGATCTTGCCCTTAGTTAGGATGGTGGAGAAAGTGTTCGAAAGTGTAAAGTGTGTTAGATTTCTCTAGAGTCAGTGAGGACAAAGCTTGTTGCCACATATCCAACAACCTTTCACATGTAAGAGCGGAAACAGGATCAAGCTGAAGGGAACATATAGCAAAAGTTAATTACACGCACACGCACGCACGCACACATAAATATGAACTGTAGAAACATGTATTAATAATGACAAGTAACCACTAGGTAGTAGATTGGTTAGCTGTGACTATGTTCATAAATTCAGTCTGAAATGGTCAGAGAATAATCCGAACTGCCCAAAAATTCTCAGTTTTTGTTTCAGAGCTCTCAGAGCAGGGGGGAGCTACTGATTTGGAGGCTTCAGGCCAACTGTTTCTTGTTTTATTTTCATTCTCTTTCTCACTAAAAGTTGGTATTAGTAGTTTGAAGAAGTTCTCTTTACTTTTTTCTTAATTAAAAAATTATTAATAGCACAGAGTAAAAAACGCTGTGCGAGGAAAGTCTGCATTCAGTTTATTATCGAAAAGTAAAGAAGAGAGGAAATGTAGCAAAGATAGAAAATAAAGCAGTGTTAAAGCTACTTTTGTTTTGATTTTTCATTCCTACAGGTAGCCAGGTCAGTTCATTTCTGATTTTCAATTTGAATTTCAGAACTTTTTCTCTTAGTAGTCATCTTCCTCTTGACAGTACTCCAGATGGGGTTCAGATCAGGTGAGCTGACTCGCCAATCAAGCACAATAATATCATGGTCAACAAACCTTTTGGTAGTTGTTTTGGCACTATGGGCAGGTGATAAGTCCTGCTGGAATAGGAAATGAGCATCTCCAAAAAGCTTGTCAGCGGATGGAAGCATGAAGCGCTCTAAAATTTCCCGGTAGACCAATGTGTTGACTTTGGACTTGATGAAACACAGTTGACCAACACTAGCAGATGGCATTGGACACCAAATAACTTTGGGAACTTCAAACATCTTGGATTCTGCGCCCCTCCACTCTTCCTCCAGACTCTAGGGCTGTGATTTTCAAATGAAATGCAAAACTTACTTTCATCTCAAAAGAGAGATTTTGGATCACTGAGCAGCAATCCAGTTCTTTTCTCTTTAGCCCAGTTAAGAGCCTCTGATGTTGTCTGTGGTTCAGGAGAGGTTTGATATTTGGAATGCGACAGTTGTAGCTTCTTTGCTGAAGACATCTGTACTCGGTGCCTCTTGATGTACTGACACCAGCCTCAGTCCTTGTGAAGCTTTACAAAGTTCTTGAATCAACTTTTCCTGACTGTCCTCTCATGGCTGTGGTCATCCCTGTTGCTTGTGCACCTTTTCCTACCTCACTTTTTCCTTCTAGTCAGCTTTGCACACTGCCAACAGTCAGCCTTTTCAGCAATGCGCTTTTGAGTCTTACTTTCTTTTTGGAGGGTGTCAGTGATTATCTTCTTAACAGCTGTCAAGTCAGCAGTCTGCCCCATGATTGTACTTAAACTGGACCAAGAGATACACAATATTCATACAGTTTAAACAGTACATGAACTCAAAATGAAATGTTCAAGTTTTTGGAGTTACTGGATTTCCGATTTTCATAAGAAATAAGCCATAATAATGAAAAATAAAACACTAAAAAGGCTTGACATTTTTCACTTTATGTGTAATGAATATAAAGTATATTCAAATTTCACTTTCCTAAATAACTGATGAAAAATCTTAAACTTTTTACGATATTCAGATTTTTTTGAGATGCACCAGTACCTGTGAGAGACTTCAGTTTTAGTAAAGAGTAGGACCATGATTGGATGCCAGAACATAGCAGAAATAGCTTTTGTTCTTCTTACCATAGATTATACACATTTGTGTAACTGTACTGAAGTGATGAATCACATTTTTTATGAAGAAACTTGGTGTTTGGGAGATGGTAGTTTAGAGTGCTGTGTTACATATCCATCCAAAATCTCCCAAAGGTGTTTACTTGGACTGAGATCTAATGATTGAAGAAGGCAACAGCATATAATTTGCAGTATTTTTATTGCCATCCAATCAAGTATGAAAGTACCATTATAGAAGCACCATGTTTCCTCCACTTGTTTAATTAACTTTTTAGCTAATTTAGTTTCTCATTTATCTGAAGAGCAAGGATACTCAGCTTGCTTTGCCTGGGGACCACTTATGTATAATGACAGGGGTCAAATAAGCAAACAGTAAAAAAATTAATAGTCTTTCTTCAGAATTATTCATTTTCAAATTAACTGTGTAACAACCAAGGGACATTATTGAGCATTTACTTTATAAACTTTTTTTTAAAATCCCAGCGTGAATTAATTTATTTTCATTGTGAATGAGAAAATGGTTGGCGGGCCAGCTGGCATCCTGATATTACCCGTGGGCCGCAAGTTGAGTGTCACTGCTGTAAAGTAGAGCCAACAATAGAGCAATGACTCGTTTGAGGAAAAAGTCATTTCGACTTTGCCTACGACAACACCTGCTGCAGTTCATTTGTTGTTGTGGCTAACTTTTAGCACTTTATCCCTTTATTATATGCCTCTCTTCTGTTCTGCACCCTGTTAAACCACTGAACACCGTTACACCTACATGGACTGATGACTTTGCAAAGGTAGCACCACTAATGAGCTGACATCAGCAATCCATCAGCATACAGCCACATAAGGGATCCAGTCCTAATACCCATAAGATAAAATACACAGCCATTTACCCCGTGACCTACTTTGACCTAAGAACATCCTTCTTCAAACACCCACAAAGCACATGACTCATCCTCCTCTCCAAAGCAGCATCTGATTAACACCAATACTGCAGTCATGGCATGTGTGTGTTTCCTGCGAATGCTGGCAGTGAGAAAGGCCTGTAACTCTTACAGCCCTGGGCAGGCTTTCCACTTTCAAGAGTTAGATTCGGGAGCTCTCGCCAAGCCTGCTTCTGTGGTATTTTATGGCAGAGCTTGGCCTCCTGATCATGGACTGGGTGCAGTTGAAGAGTCTGCCAAGGGCCCGCGTACTATGCCCAGAGCTTTGAATCTGCACATGAAGTGCCACTTGGCAATAGTTACTTTGAAAGCAGTAAGCATATTCTCCTGTGAGTCCCCTCAGCTTTAAGCAGAGGGTCTGTTACTTCAGGAGGATCTTTGTTTCCCTTTGCACACTGTCGCTGAACTGCTCCAGCAGACTGAAAATGTTGACACTGAGTAAGAGTGCTAAAAAGGACATGTAGTCCATTTTGCTATCAGTTATTATGCCCCTCATATATACATTGTGATCCCAGTTGCCTGTTCAAGCTGATGGCAGTGACCAGTGAGTATTTTTGTCTGTATTCCACCTGGATATCCCTTCGGTAATGCCATTTTAATCTGTCATTTGAGAGGTATTGTGTGTAGCACTTCAGTAGCACATCAATAAATCATTACCACATTAATTTAGTACAATCACTAAGAACAAATGAGAACATGGGTACAGTATTTGCATTAAGACATCAGCTGGATTGCTGACCAGCGGAAGAGAGAACTCATCTGTAGTTGGCAAATAAAACCTACCGGTGAGAGTATTTGTAAAGTGTCTGTCTATCTAAGCAACGGCACACACACTTCACTCCACAGAGAGAAGAAGAGCAGCTATATGCTCTCTGCAACAAACAGAGCTGGAGGGAAATAAAGTGCTGCACTTGCCACTTTTAGGCAGCGATGTAAATGGGAGCCCATCTAATCACAAGGCTCACTACACTTTCATGCTGCAGTCAGGTTTGTCGGAGTGTGGGATGTCAACCAATTTGACGATGAGGTCAAAGGTTGATGCTGTACAAAGACATACCTGTTTCATTTTGGTCTGTGTGGCCCTATCGGTCTCCTCATGTTTTATTCACCATGCTGCTGGCTCACCTCTTACTTTCCTCTATTGAAATGGCAATCATCCCAGCCACATTATCTGCAGTCCAGTTTTGCGGCGTTCCTGGTTTTGATACATGTACTCCATTCTTGTTGAAAACAGAGTATTCAGATCATGAACGTTGAATCAATGCCGTATCTGCGGGTTCGTTCCCCGAGGGTAGTTAAACTGTGCATTAATAAGGCTGGTGTAATTATCACATCAGTGTGGATTCTGTAACCGTTGTACGCAGCAATAACAGGAGCGGATTTTGCAGAATATTGCCACAATATCTTGTGCATAAAAAATTCAGGTGCAGTTGTCAAAATCCCTGACAGTGTTTTATGACAAGAAGGAGATTACTCCCTGACAAAAAGACTTTATGGCGAGCCTGGTATCCATATGCCCTGCCTAGATATGAGTCGTAGCGCTCTGTGATTCTGCTGCTCCTCCCCCTGGCCCTCCACCACCCAAACCACTACAGTCGTAAACCTCAGTCTCCCAATTTACTTTCCCTTTATGAGCCATTACCATGTCACCTTATCGGCAAAAAAGTTTTAGTGGCTTCACTTGCTTTATCTCTTGTGTGCTTCCCAATATCTGGCACAAATCAAATATCTGCCTTTCTGCCTGCCTGCCCACTCATCTCCTCACTCTGGTTCTCCCCTCGATATGGAAAAAAAAAAATAAAAAAAATATATATATATGTTGAAGCTCTTTGTCTACTCATATAGCAACCTAGTGCTTTCTTAAGCAAAGCCAGTGTGCTGTACAATTTTATTTCCTGACAATCACAAAAAGAAGCCCAGACACAACCTGAGAAGCAAAATACAGAGAAAGAAATTCACAAATTTTGGTTTCAATTGGCCTGTAGACCTCACACGGGGAGTGTTTGCTTTAACATGTCTAGTCTGCCTTTTTCGAATCTTGTGTCCTGAAAGGAGTTTTTTTTCCCCCTCTCCTTTTTCTCTGCGAGCCTCACTTTTCCATCGTTTCTCCTTTCTTTCGTGAGATGTTTTCTGCTGTGCTGTGCAGCTGTGAATGGGGGTTATACAATCTGAACTGCACAGAATAGAATCGTTCCACGTGGGCCCTTCTTTTGGGTCTAGCAGAGGTTGTCTTTAAAGTACAGAACAACAAACGGTACCTCTCACCTCTGTCTCCATTCTGCAAGCCTGAACTTGTATCCAATTCTGCCCATGCACAGCCAGCACCTGACCTTTTTTTTTTTACCTCCACGACTAGTTTCTCCCTTTCTGTTACTCCACGCATTCTCTCAGTTTTCTTTGTTTTTCAGCTCATCTTTTGTGCTGGGCAGAATCACCTCTGCCAGGGTTCGGTTCCACGCCTGCAACGACACATACATCGATTTAATTATAATAAACAGGTAGGGGAGCTTGCCAGTGACTAATCTTAGTCAGCTTGATTAATGATGTTTGTGCAGCCAGAGTCTGAAATTAGCCAGAGATATAGAAGAGTGGTTCTCTCTCGTTCTCTGTGCATGTGTGCGTACATACGTGTTTGGTTTACTCTAAGTCCTGCTTTTCAAAAATTGCTGCCCTCTAGTTGAGTGCACAGGAGCAGTTCTCCCTCCCCAATCACTATACAATTTGTGTGCATCAGTGATTTCTGAAAAACAATCCATGAATCATCATTAGTTATTATGATAATTATTTATATTTCCCACTAAAAAGCATTTCTTTCCCAGTGCTTCATAAATCCTCCGCTCACTGTAGCATCTGAATCTTTTTTTAATTTCCCGTCACATTGCACTCTCACCTCTCATTCTACACTACTGAATTAGTGATCTTCTTGGAAATGTGTTTGTATGAAAATCTTTTCACTCATGTAAGTGAAACGCAATTATAGCACAAAAAAAATATTGTTCCATTAATTTCTCTTTAGTTTTCAATGTCATCTAACTCTTACCGTTATATTTCATTGGGACTCTTAAATTATCTTTAAATAGCATAGTTTTAAAACGGTGTTCAAGAGGATAAAAAAATAACTCATTCATTAGTATCATTCTATTAGTCAGAAAGTGGTTATTTTCCTTAGTGAGCAGTTGATAATTTGTTGTATCAGTGGTGTAATTTCTATTTTGAATGTGTATTTAAGGGCCGTTCATTCGTTTGTGGATAATGAGTAAGGTGGCTTGCATATTATCTTGCAGCTCCTTATAATATTGTCATGTTAAGTACAATGCAATAGCACTCAAAATGGCTGCTGACTGGAATTAGAAATAGTATCACAATGGCAAAACATAATGTCGCACGGGTTTTAATGCATGCAGACGATGGTGCCGATATGATTCTCAACCATTCTCGTTATTCATTATTTATCCCCCATATGCATATGTATGTATGTTTCTGCTTGTGTGTGCGTGCATGTATTTGCATGTATAGTGGGAACATCAATGGGTACTCAGTGGCTGCTGCATTGTTGAATGGCTACACATCTGCTTATGCTCAGCAGTCTGCATACATCTGTGCTGTTTCTGTACACTTTTAGTAGCACTCGAATTATCCTCCCAGGGCAGTTAATGGAGGAAGAAAGTCAAAGAGAGGACGACGCATCCCATCTCTCTCTCGCTCTCTCTCTCTCTCTTGTCCTACACACAGATAAGGAGATGCTGTATGCCAGGCTAATGTAAGCCCTCAAGATATACTCACCATTTCCCCCTAATGTTCCACCTATTAGTTATTAATGGAGGCGCTACACACACTGAAAGTGAGCTAGTGAACCTTGGGATGGGCTGCTGTGTCCCAGCCCTGGCTATGTTTTCACTTTTGTAAAGCAGGGAGAACAGATGATATGCCTGATCCTAATCCCTCACATTAGTGCAGCCCTTTAAAAAAACATTGAGGCCAAGTTCACTTTCGCCTTTCTCTCAAATGCTACACGATGCATACTTTATTCTGTATAGTACAGCCTCTCTCTTAACCAACACCTCTGCTTTGTCCCTCTATTTCTGTATCTCTTATTCCCTGTCTCACTTTATAAAAATGCTTCACTGAGTTGGGAAGATTACGGCTATGTGGTTTAGCCATGCAGAACATCCCTTCTGTTTCCTCATCCTGGTAGCGCTTCATGTGTGTGCGATATTGTGTGAATGAAGGTCAGTCTCAGGCCACGATGGACCTCCATATCTCTTTGCCGTCCTCGGCCCCGCCTCTCACCCGGTTGCGTTCTCTGCTAGCCTTCCTTTGCTTATCTGTAGTGCTCACACCTGTGGCGGGCTGGCCACTCTCTCCAACTCTCGCCAGAGGCCCCAGACAGGATGGCTGCAGATAACCTTTAAATCCAAGAAAAAAGAAAAAGAACTGGTAGGGACAGAGTAGGAGGGAGAAAGCTCTCCTCCCACTGCCAGGGATTGTGGGGCTTGCTGACAGGCAGCCAGGCTGAGGATATGCCTAGGCTTAGCTTCATCCCTGAGACACGGACCACGAGCCAGCCCGGTAGCTTGACCTACCAGTTTAAGAAGGGCCAGAAAATAAAGCAGCTAGACTCTCTCTTGTAGCTTTCAGAGTGTAGTGTCAGTGATCGTGAACTCATGAACCTGTATGTTAAGATGGAGTGGTGAAGACAAGAGTGCACATGCATCTCTTCTGGTCTTTGTCTCGGGCTGGGCATCCCATGATTCTGTGTGCAGCACGTAATCTGTTTCAGCTGACAACAGCCACTTAGTCTACATCTGGCCATGCAGGAGAGAGAAACAAATGAGCAGGAAGCAAGAAAGGCAAATAGGAGTTAAGGAATGCAAAGAGCAGTTTCTGTGTGCCCTATAGGTTTAAAATTACTTGGCTTTTGCAGTAGGAGGTACAGGCAAACCATAATAAATTTTAGCAGAAGGGGTTGCTGTAACAACAGCCCCAGGGTGAAATGTCCAATAGAAACAACAGGCCAGTGTGTTTACTTCCTCCGCCGCTCAATTTGGCGTCATTACTCATCCTTCACAGCATGTGCCTGCCAGCCTCACCACCTCCAAAGTTACACAAAAAATGCAGATGCTCGTGAAATTCTAACCAGTGATTTATCAGGCGCTCCACAAACACCTATACACTGCTGCTGTTATTTAGTGCGGATGAGATAAATTGATTAGGATGTTTGAAGGGCATAATCATATGTTACAATATACTGCAAAGGTGCATTTTTTTGTTGTAACTGAAATGTCTCTATAAGCTGCTGAAGTCACCATAGACGTGGGATACATCAGGATTACATCCTACAACAGGGTTTAATATATAGCAATTTAGACAGTGGCTGCATGCCAGAAGAATGCCACCATATATTGATTAATTACAAATAAGTCAAGTCAGTGACAGTTCCTCATGTCTTATATCATTGTGGTGCTTTTTAATAATAATTTTAATTAAAAAACCATCCCAGATTAGCTCCTCAAAAATAATTAATGTCTGTTCATATGGACTATCACACATGTCTGTTCATGTAAATCATATACATATGTGGTTATGTAGGACTGTGTTGACATGTGCCCTTGAATGCCCAAATAATTTACGTTCATAGATGGGCTTTCCTGCATAGTAATCATGCGTAACCCTGGAGCCTTTAGACTTGCTGAGTAAATGCTACATAGAAAATCCGTCTATCAAAGTCAATCAGAAGTGAGAGTTTAATTATTTGTATAATTTGTTGTTAAATATTTTGTCCTTCACAAACTAATTACTATCATCCAGAGTCTTTTTGATGTTAAGGGCTCTTGTCAAGGCACTGCTTTCTCTCTGTCCTTACGTCAAGGTTTACAGATGCTTGAACTAATATATGACAGCTAATGCTTGCTCATTAGTATTGGAGTATTAATGTTCATATAGCAAGGCCTGAGTGAGTCCCAGAGCAGTGGAAAGGAATCGATCTGAAACCAAGCAGCAACCTCAGTCGTACAGGCCACCAGGTGATTATGACTAGATAGTAAATTCTGTGTTGGAACCTTGTAGCAAACTTTACAAGATGCTGCCAGACTCACTGGGGGCACAACATGATGCCACTGATTGCTGAAGGAGGGATGAAAAAATGTGCAGGGAGAGCAAAGATGGCGGCACTGCCTTTGTTTAAGAGTCTTCACGAATAGAAAAACACCACGAACAGGAAAGATTAGAGCAACTGAGTCACACCGTACATGTGCATGAAAGAGTGCAAGTCATAATCAAAGTTCACACACTCTGAAGTACCTGTATATAGTCATACATTATATGTACCTGAACTTGGCAGCTATTGAAGCGTGGAATGGGGAAGTTTATAAGCCACTTCCTGTGCTCATTTGCGGCAGGGTCACAATATGTAACCTTCATTTTACCCACATAGGCCTCACCCTGTAATGGGTTTTACAGGCTTACAGGAGCAAAGCTTAGTGCTTGCATTCCTTGCTGTGACCCTAACATGGAAAAAGAATGGATTTGAAAATAGTAAAGCAAAAGTGGGACCGTTCTCTGTATCCCCTTGGCATCTTAGCCAGAGGCAGAGCTCGAGGCATCTTTGTACCTCTGTACGTGATGAAGAGCCAGTGGGGGCCCAAAACATTGTACTCTTTGGTCCTAGAACGATCTGGCTCAGACTCGCCAAACTGAAGCCCGGTGGTATCAACAGTGCTATCTTCAAACATGTCAGATTATGGGAAATCCCCTCAATGGACTCCAGTAGCTCATGAGAGAGATTCCTGAGAACCAGAGGGGGTTTATGTTGAGGCATAGAGAGACAGGTCATGGCAGTGATTCAACCGACTGTAGGGAAGCTAATGTTCTGCCTTGAATAGAATAGATCCATTTCCACTTCTCTAATCCATATCAACATCTGGCTCAGACGGTGCTTATCTGGTGATGTTCTGCCCCTGGACATAATGTCATTACTGACCTGGGTGCTTAACCCTCAGTCGACTCTTTCAGATTTGACCACTACTCAAATTAATTCCAGGAAACTGGGTTTAACCAATGAACCATCCAGCTTGTGTGATGTCACTGGCCTGCTGGCACATCATTATCCTGGGTTAGGCATTGATGAAGAACTGCGCAGCATCATAAATACATGTTCAAGCACAAAGAAGAAACTTCAGTTGCAGAACTGGGTTGATGTTGGACACAGTTAAATGCGTAGAAAAGCTTATTCATGGATGCATAGTCTGTATGGCCAGTTACCAAGTCACATCCGGCCTTGTTTGTCCTTTGCTGTTTTGTTTCAGATACTTTTTTTTTTTGTACAACTACTCAATTTCCTGGCATTACCAGCTCAATGAGGAAGAAAGAAGTGTGTGCCAAAACAATATGAATCCTCACAGGATTAATTTGCAGCAGACCATGTCTGTAGCTTGGCAAATGGTCACATAATCTTCCAACTTTCTAATAAACAACAAACATAATTGACTTTGCCGACTTGGCACCACAAGAACATATTGGCTCATGCTTTGCATATACTGGCGACATGATGTGAAAGAGGACAGGGAGAGCAGTAAAACAGTCAACAACAACCACAAATAAAAGTACAAACAGACGGTGGTTGTCAACTCATAGTGACCGCTGTTAATGGACACTCTTGTGCACCATTGAAGCTGTTGGTTAATATTAATGAAAGCCACATGCTATACAAAAGGCCGTATTTATTCTCATATTTGCTCAGTGAACCAGGCAACTGCAGACGAGCCTCCATCAATATCACTTTGCCCCACCCGCAGGGCTTCGCTCTTTTCTTATTGGATGTTAACGATGTCTACACCTGCGCCTGTGGTGGCAGACCACCACTTTGGATGGCGGCCATCGCTCATGATGGTGCTGGCCCACAGGCCGGGACGCAACTGGCAGGCCAAACCAGCCGGCATCTGTTGGGGGTCGGCTGGGCCATGGCTCTGAAGAGCCCGGCTGCCTGCAGCGATTTATTACTGGACACAAGTCGTTTCTTTTCCCTCCACACCTCTTCCCCCAACCAAGAACTCTATTCTACAGGCTGAGTGCAGGCTTAATCAGAGCTGACATGTTGAATGTCCTTGGGTGGGCTGACATAGCTGTTGCAGGTGTGTGTGTGTGTGTGTGTGTGTATAGTTGCTGTGGCAGTGTGAAGGCAGCGGGAGACGCATTCTGTATAATAAACAGCATAGTAAAAGGATAGAGCAATACGTGTCTTCATGCAATCCTTACCATGTTTCTTGAGCAAGCCAGAAATACAGCAAGTTTAGCAAAGACACGAGGATGGTACCTTAATGCAGGTAAAACATCATGGAAACTTGATCTACATGGGTATGCAGTTCAGGGGTCACTTTCTGTACACTCTGAGCATCTGGCATTAAGTCAAAATCATGTGGGCACCAGACTCCGACAAGGGTGTGCCCCCTGTCGCTTCTTCTGTTAGTGATATTTATGCGCAGGATGTCAAAATGCAGTCAAGGTCTGGATAGTGTCCAGCTGGATGACATTAAGGTGCCATCTCTGTTGTTTGCTGATGATGTTGTCCTTCTGGCTTTGTCAGATCATCACCTCCAATGTGCACTGGAGTGGTTGCAGCTTGAGTGTGATGCAGTCAGGATGAGAATTAGCCCCTGCAATACTTTCTCTGAAAAGGTGTATTGCTCAGAGGGGAGTCACTGACCCAAGGAATGATTATCATCGATTCAGATTACTGTAGTTGTTTAGTTTTTGTGTGTGTCTTTGTGTTTTTTCTTCGAGAACACGTTTCCTGATGCAGCACTCAAACCAATTCTGATCGATCAAGTTGTCTGCAGTGTTTGTCCTCTAAAGTCTTTGGGGATATTTTTTTTTATATTTGGCAGAAAGATTCTTTTAGTTTGTAGTTTCTTTTTCCAGTAACCCTGTCAGTTCACCGATATGACCTCCCTCTGTGACACCAGAGGCTGATAGTCACACTGTGAATCAGCATCTGTATCTTTTGTGGCATGTAGTAACCCTGCATTACTTACTGTATGCAGATAGAAAACTCCTCTAGCAACATGCTTTTGGACTCCACTTTAGTTGTAGCTTTTTTCTATGAGATAGACTCGAGAGATTTCAAGTATGACTGGCTTGGAAATGGATCGAAAAAAACCGCAATAGTTTTCACTACATTCCGTCTTATTTGAACTTTGAGTGCTCCCTGCTTAAGGGCTTTATATTCATTTCTGAATTCTCGGCTTACATCCATTTACTGAATTGTTCAATCCTTTCCTTTGACCCCATCTCTAGAAGTCATCTCTTTCTTTATTGTCTTTCTTTTCTACCAGCCAGCTTCCGCACATGCTCTTGTCTTTTTACTTGCCAGTTTGTTTGTCCCTCTCAATAAATATACCCACTGTTGCCTCTGCCTCCCCAACATATTTTCTCCCCTCTGCTCTTGCTACACTCTTGCAGTATTCTGCAGATGTTGCATGATTTTCCTGCCAATATGGGGCACAACTATCAGCACAGCGTGATCACACTCATCTGTTGTGTTCCTACCAAAACCTCCAAGAAGTAGCAAACCAGACTAAGTGCATTGCCACTGCTACTTTGAATTGTCAGCTCTCATGTATGGTTGTCTGCAGATGACTGGTGGCTAATTTACTTAGATAGATGAGCTTTTTACTAGACGGTCATTCCGTAGGAGTGTTACTCACTAACGCTACTTGCAAAGAGGAAAGGACAGAAAAGCAGTGACTGAGAGGTAGTGACAGGGGAGTGGGTGGGTGGCTCTGAGATTTTTGCCACATCAGCCTACTGGTTGTTAGTTGCATGTTCTCACTGTAATGAGGCAGCCAAAACCTCTGCGGCCATTCAAGACAACAATTAACATGTATGAGCATGCTGGTCCTGACGAGATGGGTGTCAAACTGAGAGACGCTAATTGGCTCTCTGGCGTAATAGAACAGCATTCTGCAAGCAAATAGAGAAACACACACAGTGACAGTAACAATAACACACACACACACACACACACACACACGCACAGAGTCACAGACATAATGTGCACACACGACATCGCAGATATCACTTGTTAGGCCTGTGGGTGACCCCCAGAACTGAAACTGTGTATCTTGTCACTCTGTGTCAGAGAGTTATGGAATAATGGTCGTAGTCGTACTGCATGCCAATTAGGGACAATAAATGATAGCGAATAAAACCGAATGGAGAAGTTTTAAAGTCAGCACTTTAAAGGAAAAAAAATTCTCACAACATACTGCAGTAGCTCTGAAATGTCAAATGATTCAATGTTGTATCACCTTTCAATAATTCTGTAATTATTTACTTGAACAGTAGAGTATTTGGTCTTAGATGAGGTTAGATTCACTATATTTAAAATAGAAGCCACAGTACCAGCAAAGTACAGCAAAATACTGTAAACTTTTCATCACTGAGATTAAAATGTTGTATTTTTTCAATGCTTTGTAAGCCCAGCTTCTTTTTTGATGACTCAGTCCTCCTTGACATGGATGCATGGTTACACAAACTTTTGGAAAAAAAATATTTTTTCCAGCCTCTCTTTGCTGGAGGGGTTGTGTGGCTTTACCTTTCCTTTTCAAATACCCCGAAGGTTTTCTTTTTGATTCCAGTCAGGCCACGTACTTGGACCGGTCATAATTTAGAGACTCTTGTGTGCTTTGAATCTTTACCATGCTGGAATATTCCTCTTCTGCTAAGCTGCTGCAGACTGGAGTCATCTTGTCAGCCAGTTTTTTGTTACATCAACAGACATTCATGGCGTCATCTATAAATGACATCTTCCCAACACCTTTTGCATTCATGCAGTCCTATATAATTGCACTGTCACCTCTGTGCTTCACTGTCAGGACTATGTGTTTGTTGTAGTAGTTCAGGCCATGTTCACGTCAAACATTCTGGACCCCATATGACCGAAATGCATTTAGTTTAGTGTTATCTTGCCAACAAATGTTTTGCACTGTCTCTTCAGGATTCATGTTTAGTGTATGCAACGTTTTTAGCACTGTTTGAGCTGCGCTGAAACCTTTGATAATCCCAGACTGAAGCACTTGTCCGTCTATCTTTCAGAGATATATTGTTAAAGTATCACACTGTCCACAGCATCACATTCAAAGGTCTACTCCTATGGCTCTGATTAGTGGTGTTACAGTTATGTACCACCTGATTGCTTCTGCAGTTGTGTTTTGACAGATTATTATTTGGTCACTAATTTTCCTGTAACTGTTTCCATCTCTGGGACATCTCACAATCAAAATCTTCTGGCAATTATTTTTAATGTGGAACCATGATGCAGACATGCAGATAGATACAACTTACAGCTGCAAAATTGAAAGAGGTCTGGTCTTGACAGCTTATTTTACAAGCATGTTCATGTAGTTCAAGCTAAGTGGAAATCACAGGAGCTCTAAATTTTGTTTTGATGACCGTTTTTCAAATTTAGGTGTCTGTGATCAAGGGTGTATTCACTTGTGTTGCATTAAGTTTCTGCTTTTGGACTTTATTTTTGAAATAGTCTTTCTAGAGTATCTGTTTTTCATCATTTGTAAGACAAACTGTTCAAAATGTAATCTAAGAAACATTGCAAATTTGAGAGATGATACAAGTTTTAATCATTTGACATCTAAATAATCGCTTCTGTTATATTCTGTAAAAAAAAAGTTTGTAGACAAGATGAAATCATTTAAAATTAAAGTCTTAATATATGTCCCACATGGAAGAGTGCCATTTTAGATGCATTTCTGCTAGGAGGTAAAGCTGATGCATTTATCTTTTTGGGTACATGTAGCTTTATGTGTATCTAAAATAAATGTATTATTATTTAAACATTTTTAGAACATGTTTCTTCTCGTGAGACGTAGTGTAAGTGCATTTATCAGCATCAATTCAAGGAGCCTCCCTCTTCCAGCTCCACTCATATTTATGGCACCAGGCGATCCTCCATTAATTGGAAAGTGTAACACCCAGATTAATGCCACTGATAAAGAAGTTAAGCTGATGACTCTGTGCACAAGGGAGGCAACGTGGGTTTACTCAGGACTTGAACTACACCCGTGAGATAAATGGGTATTACCATGGCTAAGATGTAGAGATGCCAGCAGTGAGACATCAAGGCATTTCTTATTTTGCTTATTTATGGAGCTTGCTGAATTGGAGGAAAAGTAGAAACGGCGTCAACTGTGATGAAAAGCTTTGGTGTGACATGAAACTAGCTGCCTCAGGTTAATGTGACATTCCCTTAAGCTCATGAAGAGAGACCCTGTGAAGATTGTGAATGTTTGAACTTAATGCTCTGCCATATATTCAGCGAATAAAAAACATACTGGAGCTGTGCTGAAACATATTCTGATGGTGTTTTCACAGGTTTTGGAAAATTTCCAGTTACCAGCAGGGTAGTGCCCTGAGAAGTCACTGAGAGTAAACACACCTGACTCAGACTTTGCCCTCCATATTTGTTTTTATTGGGATTTTAAATGTTTATCCTGTTGTCAAATGTATTTTTACTCTTAGCAGTGCTGTTAGGTCAGGCTTTCACATTACTTGCTCGTAGTGGGGAATTTTATGGACGGCATAGTACTGTGGTAAACACGGTATTTGTGCACACACATCGTGCTTACCATTTGTGTGTGTCTGTGTGCGTTCTTGTTTGTGGGTGTGAAGCAAAGGCAGAGCTGCTCTAAGTATAGTGTCTGTGCATGGTGTTCATGTGTGTGTGCTTGCTGGTACATCTATAAAAGAGACAGATGGTGTGGTAAAGTGAGTTGAGGAAATGAAAAGTGGTCTATCAAATGTTTCAGTCATCCGTTTCCAAAGTGCTGCATGCTTTGATGCTTCGTCCTCCCCAAAAAAGGCAGGTAGTTTCCACAAAAATCCAACATTTGCTTTTATGGAAACCATTACGAGTTGATAGATTTTTGTCACTTAGCAAGGTGATAACTTGTCCTCTGAGCTGTGTTTCTTTGTGATGTATTGTTTTATTTCCTATTGTGCTTCTTTCTAGCTTTCGTGTTCTCAGCTGTCCATCCTGCTTATCTGATCTTTACTCTCCTTCGCATTTATCTCATCTCTTTCTCTCTCTCTGTTCCCTCCTGAAGCTGGGTGACCTCTCTCCTACTTCTATGTCTCTGTGGAGTTTTATACAGATAGCTAAGGAAAAGTTTAACGTGCCTTTAAGGGATAATTATCAAACAGTAAAACTCCCACACAGCTCTCGCTGGGTAATTACATTTCCCCCATCTCTCCTCTTTTTTCCTCAAATGAAACCATCAGTTTTTAAAGCCTTGACAATCGACAATTCCCCAGCGTAGTAGCCGCTCAGACTTCTGAATGAAAACTCTGAAGAGCAAGTGTTGCCCATTATGCTGTCGCTTAAAGGTTTCCCTAAACTTGCACATTTTGTTTTTCTTTATCTTTCACTCTCTTTCTCTTTTCTTGCTTGGTCTCACATTCACACAAACAACAGCCCATTTGCATTCTGGGCAATTAGATTCAATTTGTAAACCGGCGCTGAACTTTAGTAGAATTAGATTTTGCTAACAGGCGTAATGACATTTAATGGAGCATGATTTATTCATTTCTCTTTCATCAGGTCAAGATATGCCACAACTGGGAATTGAATAATAGCAGATGTTTTTGTTTGTGGTGTTTCCCCTGCTGTCAAATTCTCGCTCTGTTGTCCATGGACCGGCAAACTTGTTACTACAACTTCACCCATGCTGCACCCTAATAATCTCCCATTGTTTATTGATGATTAAATCCCTGCACAATGAATTTCTGTGTTAGGCTTTGAAGTCTTGAGGGAACAACTTGGAAAAATTCTGCCGGTCAAACCTGCAGGTTATACTCATATTCTGTCGCTAAGATTAATGGCTAACTGCAGGTTCTACATTACGCAGATTTCTTTCACAGTCTGGAAAAGTATGATACTGGATCTATAGAAAAAAAGAAAAGAGGGTGTGGAAAAAATATTTGTGTTTCCGGACTATTGCCCCATTTGGATTTCTAAATCTAAAATTCAGAATCACGACAAATAAATTGATTGTACAAGCAAGTGTTTTTCATGCAGCCAGCACAGCCACATATTCACCACTCAGTGAGATGTCAGCTTGATGTCGCAAGGCAATGCTAAAACACAGAGCTGCCTCTATGCTGGTCCTCCACAGCCTATAGAACAGCTCTACCAAAAATACCTCATTACTGCTCCAAATCTGGACATTGACGACTAAATTAGTTTGAAAGAAAATGCAGTGTCTATAACTATATATATATATGGAGCCTCACAAATAACCAAATATTGTCTGAACATTTGAGTCATGCAGTGATATATTTATCAGAAAGGTAAATGGACTATCTTCTCTGTGTAAGAAACCATATCTTTATGGCTGCTTTCATCGTTGTTTCCATGGACACAGTGAATAAACAAGTATACACAGGCACTGATTTTTCAACATCTGTTTGGTTCTTATTTTCAAAAACATATTTATTCAGTATGTTGAGGCAAAATAATACAAGTACAGGCAGCACCATTCCTCTTTAGGTAGAGATGCTTTTGCTCTTTAATTGTTGTAGCATTGCACCTTAAATACAATCTGTGATTTGTATATGCAACAGTACTGCGAGCTGCAAACTCCTAGACCAAGTCAAAATGTACCATACATGTAAATAGATTTTAAAACTATATATGTCCAAATTAAGTAACCAGCTGTTTGTATTCACAATTCAAATTTGGTCTGAAAAACTTGCAAAGATGTCTGGAAATTTGAGTCTGAAAATATGTGGAGGTTTGGAAATGAAATATGTGTTGGAACCCTGAGTTTTATGAAGAACTTTTGGCGTAGTTGTACTCACAGTTTTATATTATCTTCTCACCTGTGGCTTTTTTCAGGTTTCAATTTGGCTCACTGAGCACATGCTTTGCCTTTGGGAAAGAAAAGTTATTAGAATTGTTAAAAAGCATGTGGCTGAATCTCTGTGTGTCATGATTCATATGCGTTGTGATCTGTCATTGTCTCTGAAAATGTTTTCTCTTTCACATACTGTCACATTGCCTTTGTCTTTATGGAATTGTTCTATTGCTCTTTCACAGACAAACTCAGGCAGGTACTATAGATTAACCTCCACATCTGCTTTCTTAGGCACATTTTACCTCGGGAGGGCTACCAGACAACAAAACAAACAAAGTGTGGGGAAAAAAAGAAGGGAAGATATAATAAAAGGAAAAAAACAGAGCAGATTGACAATGCAGCAGGCTGACAGAGTGGAATGAAACAACATAATGATCAGGACGGGGACTCTGAGCTTGGCCAGCAACAAGTGCCAGGCAGCTTGTCTGCTGGGCCAGTCAGCACCCAAATGCATTCAAATGATATTCTAGCATCTGTCTTTGAGATTTTCCGGCACAAATCAAGTATATTAAAAACGAGCTGGCCTCCTTCACTTCCTCTTTTGCTTTGTGAGTTTTTACCCACACACGCATATTCTCCCCCTCTAGGGTTTTTTGTACACATCTCAGTTTGGTGAAGCAGCTTCCTCTCTGAAACAATAGACTCTTTCAGATATTTTTCCTTTTCTCCTAGAAGCATCCCTGCTTTCCCCTTCACCCTTCTTCATTTTCCAAGGTTTTCTTATTTAGGCAGACGATAGTGCCCTGGGACACAGTCAGGCAGGCTTGGAGACAGACAGAACAGTTTTTTCCTCTCCTCCCTCCCTCTCTCAGTCTCTCTTTCTACTAAAATGACCGAAGTTCTTCCCCACATATCATCACTGCGCCTGTCATGAAGAGGCGTCAGGTTGTGTCTGTAGTTTGCTCCCTTGATCGTGTTTTCTGGCTGTTTGTGTAACTGTGCTTATTGGATTCGAGAGAGGTATCTGGCCGTCGTCTCAGCAGCAGTCCCAAACTCAAATTGATGGCCATCATAGAGTAACGGGAACCGCAGCCCGTAACTGTGGAAAAGCAATAGACTTACTGTAAGAGAGTGCGTTATTTTTACTGATTGAACGAGATTCTTGCTTCTGTCTATCATTTCCTGCTTGTTGCGCACACGCTCCAGACTTCTTTACTTGAACGCTGCTTGAATGTCCTCCCTGCCCCTCCCTCGCTATACACCTACACGTACTTTTACATGCACATCCTTAATGCACATACATTAATTCACTTCAGGCTCTTATCCCTGTGGCCTCTCATGCAGCAGTGCAGAACATTCATCTACATTGATCAAGGCAGTCTATCTGCCCCGCCGTTCGTCCTTCCCTTCTCATGCTGCTTAATGAACTTGCTGGGGCTTAATGCAGCTGAACAGACCCCTATGCTCATACCAATGAGCCACCACAGGCCTCTCCGCCATCAACTTTTGATGTAGTTACCCCTAGATATGCGCAGGTAGAGTCTTTCAGGCCGAAGATTCAGTCTTAAGGCGGCATGATTGGCAGACGAATTTAAAGCCGCTCATTAAGTCCACATCAACGTGATTGGGACAGTTTAGCTTCGCTCTATTCTGTGGGATTCAGCAGACCTCCGTGGAAGGAATGCTTGATTGTGTCTAAACCATTCTATCTGCTCCTTTCTGTCTGATTGTATTGTCTGAAATAGAGGTGTCATCACTGACGGACTGTGGGCTGCATGTATGAAGAGCACCTGTTTCCTTCATCTGGGTTCCAATCACAAACTTCAGTGCCTGTGTGCTTGATAGTATTCATGCAAAATACTAATAAATGGTGAAAATAAAACATATACTGCATGTCATGTAATTAGAGCTACATTGATTGACAATTCAATAACTTGCAATAGCTTTGACAATCAGCTAATTGTTTCATGTAATTCACAGAATATCCACCACTTCCAGTTCCCCTCACAGGAAGATTTATGGGATTGGTTTTGTCTAATTCATATTTTTCTCTCACTTAATCACTTTTTCTTAATTTCATAGGTCAGTATCAGTAGAAAGGATCAATTAAAACAACACGAGAATAACACAGAGATGTAAACATTATAGTTAACAAGCCCTTACTGATCTGATTAAATAACATACAAGCTTGTGATCTGGTGTTTCCAGGAATTCCTCATGGTACTTAGTGTATGCTAAGTGAAGGCCATTTTGATTACATTTGTAGAATCAGGTAATCACATACATTTGTACATAAAATTCACCAGCACAACGTGAAAGGTGGGAATGTTTGCTTGAGTGTTTCTGAATGCATCATTAAATGCCTCCTGAAGCTTTTCACTTAAGCTTCACTATCACTGCACCACAAGTGGGCTGTATACAGTTAAGTACAGTGTTAGTAGTACAGTACAGTATAAAAGGGCAGCTTCAACATCATCCGTACATGTATGAAATTTGCATACCAGCATGTTTGTTTGTGGTGAAGCACATTGTCATCATCACATAAGTCATCCCTGATGATGTGACCCAGATATCTTACTTTGTTCACCACATGAAGCATGTAGTTTGGCATGCAGAATAAAGGGAAATTATTGCTTTTTATTCTCCTATGCTTTAGAAATTCTTACAAAACTCTTTTTACAGTTAAATTTAATGTCATACTGTACTCCATGACTTCGGCAGACTCTAAACAGTTTTTTTTAGTCAGCACAATAAGGAGACAAAATGACAATGAAGTCATCAGAGTACAGCAGATGGTTATTAACACTATCCCTCACCATGCATCCAGTCTTACTCTCTGCTGACTTTTCAAACTTTGTACATAGTGTGTGTTTTGACTTTGGACTGTTTGTGACACAAATGGAGAAACTTAAACACATTGGGCTTTCCTGGCATTTCATGACTAAACAATGGAAAAAACAATCAAATAAAGGAAGAAAAATCTAATAAATGAAAGATGAGACAATCCAAATAAGTGCACATTAGCATGGATATCAAAATATTATTGAAACCACAATATGGACGAGCAAAATCCAAGTCATAGCAGCTGCTTACTGCAGCACAACATACTGTTTCAAATAAAATGCTATGGAGACACCCTTGTTTAAAAATCATATTCTCCAGATGTAACGTAACCAAAATGCTTGTTTGGTACAGACCACAGCATATTCACATTATTTTTTATATTTTTTGCGATGGTAAAGAAATGCAACTATTAACATTCCCACATTATGCTCATGTATTTCAGGCATAGTCCACATTGGAAACTACAGGTCCAAAAAATGCTTTAGAAGATGATTAAATTACTCATTTGAACCTTAAAAGTTTGTAGACCTTTTTTCACACCTGAGATAAATCAAAGGCGAATTTATTTGTTACCTACTTTAACTCAACATTAGACAGTAAAGATTACTGTACAATTTAATAGCTCTGATTTAACAGGTCATCACTGAAAGTGTTGCAAGTCAATAAGCAGGGCTTCTTTCCAGCTACGGAGAAATGTTTAGCTTTGACGTGGCCATTTTTCATGTTAATTTCTTGTAAATGTCCTGGAACAGACTATGTTAGTTTAACTTAATTATAAGTAAAGAGAAAAAAAAAACCTCAAATTCAGCTCTTTTAGTTCTTGTACTTAATCTTTGCCAGGAAGAGTCGAATCCTAATGTAATGAAGCTTTACCAATACTGGATTTAAAATAATTTATATCAGTACAATTATCTTTGTATATAAAGTCACATGCACAGAGACGAATATTTTATGTATATTACTCAGATCCCAGCTGCCTTTATCTGAATCAGTTGTCATTGACCCTCATCAGCATCTGCATGGAGAACTAACATAAATCCAGCAGGGGGCGATGTGCCTAATTTACTCAGGCGGGTAGCAAGGTGAATGAGACACATAACACCTAATCACTGAGCTCGTGACATAATTATAATACATCTGTATTGGTCCCAAGGCGATGCCAGCGTCCATTCACTCTAGTTATGCCGTTGTCAGCCCTCTTTATGTGTGCCGTTACCTAAGCATTCTTTATCTCTGACATATTGCAATTAGCTGGGTCTGCCGCGATGATATTGATGGCGCGCACAGATAGAGGAGGCTGTACGTTTTTGCCATTCATCCACCTGCATGCACAGATTGTCCACACGTGCACCGAGACGCCGCGCTGTCGCTCTGTGGGCAGTAACTGCGCTTGATGATGGGTCTCTCTTTCTCCCACTGTCTGCCCTTCCATTTATATCTCTCTCCAAGACCTCCTCATCCATCCATCTCTGACCTCCCTCCGCTCTGTCTCCTACTCTATCACTTTCTGTTTCCCAGCCAACATACAGTAAGTTGGCAAAATGGAAAAGCATTTCATAACTTGGGCAAATTCAATTTTGTCCGTATGCTCATGCATTGGGTTCAGCGGTGTGTGTGTGTGTGGGTAAATGGGAGATGTGGGTTAAAAGAGTAAGAGATCCACTCGGTTCCTTTTCCATTATTGCCTCATTACCAAACTCTGGGGTTCTCCGAGCGCATGGATGAACTGCAGCGAGTATTCCATTTGAAAATGGAACTAATGCCCCGACTCAGACTACAAATTACTCTGCAGATTCTCATCACTGCTGCCTAGTGCTCAGATTTGAACCAGTGAACTCTGGCCTGTTAGACTAGTTGACATTCCTGTCTTGTTTCGAAATTCTTTGACATTTGATACTTGCAGGGAAAAGTAGACAACCTCCTAACAATGTCCTATCCTATTAGGGATACACCTCTGTGCTCACAGTTTTATAGATAAACCTCTGCTGCAGTTTTCTGATGCAGTGGTGCCATTAAGAAGATCTCTTTCTCTCTTTTTATTTTATATATATATATATATATATATATATATATATATATATATATATATATATATATATATATATATATATATATATATACACACACAAAATAATAAAGAGGGTATTTCTGCTCACAATCACGTCATAAAAATGGTCAAGATCATGGATAATTATATTGCATTGCGACAGTTTTGTTGGAGATACAGTACTGCAGTGACTTTAATGCTTTTATGTGCATTTAGTTGATCATTTCTGTTCAAACCTTTTTTTTCAAAGGCAATAATACAGACAGTAGATCCCACTGGTTGCAGTTATCAGCCTCATATTTTATGCCCTCTATTAGCTCAGTGCTTATTTATTTCCACGCTGTATCTATTCTTTTCTGCAGTAAGGACCTAATTTTCCCCACAGGGATCATTAGAGTTTAATCTAATCTCATCAAATACAGCCATTTAAAACCAAGGTATTTAGTCCTAAACCATTTTGGGCTCATCACATGTTTTTCAATTGTAAGAGGCAGTGTGGTATAAACACAGTGAATGAATTGTCATCAAACACACAAAAACAAAACATTCTGCTGTTTTACTATGTGCAAAGTCATCATGAAGTGCGAGGCTTTCTTTCCTCCATCTCAGGTGATCTTGTTCACATCCACAGTCATTTTACCATCCAGACTGCCTTCTTTATTCTATTCCATGTTCCAGTGGAAGCAGCAGGAGGACCAAAATATAGGAGATAGAGTGAAAAAGAAAAAAAAAAAGACAGGGAATAACACTGAAGACAGCAAGTTAAAGTGCACGGCTGCAGGAGAGAGCAAGAGAAAGATAACTGTGAGATAAAGACAGCCGGAAAGGGTGCTAGAGATAGACGGAAAGAGAAAGTGATGGAGAAGTGTATAGCTAGCAGAGTGGAGCAAAGATAAGGAAAGAAACAGACGGTGAGGGAGGCAGAGGCGGGGAGGCAGGCAGGTCAGCGGGAGGAAAAATGGAGGAAAGGGAGGAGTGAGAGGGAGCAACAGTGAAATTCTGGTCGGGTCACAGACGCTTGACACAGGAGGGGCTGCAGTGGCTGTGGGGAGTTTAGCAGGTGATTTATAGGTAGGAGGCCCGATACTCACATTGAAGAATCCTTATTCATTCCACCCCTAATCTGGCTTACCCCAGCCAGACGTGCTTAAGGTAATGGGCATAGATAGCTGTCTGCAAGGCCACCGGCACCGACTCAGTCAGGCGAGACCACTGCATATCGGGGGGTGGGGGGGGGCCCATTGGGGAAAAGAAAGACCATAAACTCACACTAGAATGCCTCTTTTAGATATTTTAAATATTTAAAGTGGCCAAAATGTGAAAAAAATTGTTCAAAAATTGTGCACATTAATGTTGTCGGCATGTATTGCCTGATTAAAAACCTGTAATAGATACACAATATGCTTTGTGCAGTAGGGAGATAACAGCTGGAAAGGAGACCAGAGATGTGATCAAGGAGATTGGCTCATGAGAGAAGGAACCAATTTAAAAAAAGGGAGTTGAGATGGTGAAATAAGAGGGAGAAGGCGTGATAGCCAGTAGGAGCGAGATAGAAATGGAAGGCAGATAGATAATCAGAGCTGGAGGAGGAGTCATGATGGGGAGGAAAAAGGTTGAGTGGAGATGAATGCAGTTGGGGGGGGGGGGGGGGGGGGGGGGTTGTAAATGCATGCAGAGAATAGAGAAGATGTCGTGGGGCTAACTCTGCTGCTAAGATCTCCTGACTCTCCGGATGTTTCATTTGCTTTCATTCAATGTGCATGTGCTCACCTGATTGAAAAGGTTGGCAAGACAAGTCTCAATGTTTGTCCTCTTTTTTCCCCCTCTTTTTTTTCCTTCTTGCTCTCTGTTTGTCCTCATTTTTGTTTGATTTGCTTCCTGCCAGAAGGAGAGACAATATTCTGGACGAGCCCTGTGCTGATAAATGGATGCCAGTAGCCGTCATGTAGCGCAGACTCTTGCTCGGAGTGGCAGATCATTTTGTGCCACAGAGAGAGGTTTTGTATAACAGAGAGAGAGAGAGACAGACAGGCAGACAGTGAGAGAAAGAGGTTGGCTTCCTGTCTGTCCTTGCTTGTGACATCTGTGATTGCAGCAGTGAGCCATTTGCATCGATCCGCTTCTGACAAAGTCTGGCATCTGGGTTGTTACGAGGTCCAAATACTGCTGGGGAGAGCAGCCACACATACTGTGAGGATGCAAACACACATTCCATACATGCAAAGTTTGCATACAGTGCAAAATACCACATATCTTTCTAGTTCCTTCTATAACAAAAGGTTTCCTAAAACCCAATTAATTTTTTTGATATTCCTATGAACCCAGCAGTCTTTGTTTTTAACAGGCTGTGGGAGACTATAATGAATCTCCAATTTAAGGCTTGCAGTCAGAGATGAAGCTTGGTGTTTCGATTGCTTTGATTTCAGAAGGCCAGAACAATACTGCTGTCTGAATATTATTTATTGCACAGCAGTGCTCATTATACAGAATCATCACAAGTGAAATATAACAGTCTTTTCACAACAATGGAGCCAACACTTCTTAATTATGATTTAACACAATTAACAATGAGAGATTACATTAACACATCAGCGCTGTAGTCATGAAAATCATTTGGATATTAGACAAATTATTGGGTTTAATCATTTGTAGTGGTGTGTGTGATTCATATTTTGCAAACTGTGATTTACACTTTTGATAAAACATGTGTGGCACATATTTTTTAATTTGCATTTGGACCATTGATCTGTTTTGTGGATATCTTCTAAAGTGTCTCTATACTTAAGTGTGTGTTCAGTAAAAGATGGAGTTTGTTTATTAAAAATGTATTCTTTTGAAATTTCGGTGACTGATGGGTGAATGCTATATTTCACAATAATGTAATCTGGGCTGAGGCAAGTTCAAATGATAGAAACTTAATTTATTGTCGCTCATATGAAAAGATAATCTTACTGAAATCATTAGCCATGTCTGCTTTGCTCACTCTCAGTGGCTGTAGGATTTTCATTGTCTCTGTCACCAAAAACCTGGCAGAATTTTGAAGGGCTTCCTGCCTTTGCATCATGCATTATTAAAACCACATCTCATTGACTATTATCCCTCAGGGTCCACTTACAAAGCTCTTTGTCTTAAAGTATTATAAAAGAAGCAATTAGGATTTTGTTTTTAAAAAAAAAAAAGTCAAAGTTGGGCTTACAAATTTATCCGACATATCAATTTGTACCACATGACTGTATCACAGTCTTGACCTGGAATATTGTTCAAGAAGTCCCATAGCAATAAAAATATGAAAAAGCACTCCCCAAGTTTTAGCATTATAATTTTCTAATGATATCTAGTGGGTCTCCGAGGAGTAAGAAAAAGTTAAAACCCCCAATAAAAAGCCCATCGCCATCCCACTGCTCAAGCTTGATCAGTCAACCTTTGGAAAGAAAAAACAAGAGGGAGCAAAATAAAAGGGAGAAATGACTTAACAACCCAGCCCCCATGGGAAAGAGTTTTTCTTATGTACCCCACGTGGTTTCTCTGTACATTGTGGAGACAGATGAGGCCTCTTGCTTCTCATTTTCCGGTTAATGCACTACTTCCCACTTCACCATCTTCACATGGATTTGACTTGCTACAATGAGATTAATAGGCTGCTGAGAGAGATAGAGATAGCAGCAGAGATGAAGGCCAAAGACAGTTTTAAAAACTTGAATGAAGGGTGCAACCTAGAAATAGGTTGAAGTTTTGTCACAGTATTTTAGTTCAGCAGAAACCAATCTTAAACCACCATGCAACAATTGTGCAGTTCAAGTCCTCTAAAATAAACTGCAAGATACACTATTTACTCACGCCCTCTGGAACAAAATACAGGCTATTATATGTCTGTCTTCCCAAAAGCATACACTGTTGACAAAAACAATCTTTTATGGACTGTAGTGAACCAAAGCAAATCTTAGCCAGCTTAAGTTGTATCCACTCTTCAAACTAATTACAGTATCTTTAGATTTACCAAATTATCCCACTTTGCACTCAGTGCACTCTACCTGCTAGCCTGTTAGTGACTACCTGGTAGCTACAAAAAGCTAGCACTTGCAGCATATATAAATATAAATGATTTTAATGTTGTTTTTTGTAGTCAAATCATAATAACAGTTGATGCTGACCAGCATGCACTTGCTCGTATTAATGAGATTTCTGTAAACAGAATTAGATAAATTTATGATGCCACCACAAGAACTGTAGAAGAATGTACTAGACACAAGTAAGCTGACCCTTTTTTATGGTTGATATGAGTGTCTGTACTGTTCCTGAAAAAAAATCACATTTATTATCCCCTGTTTTTAGTCATTCTTTAACCTATCCATCCACCCTGACCTCCTTCATACATAGATTGTTGCGCTCCATAATGCCTCCTGATTTCCTCCTTTGGTCGCGCCACAATCAATACAATCACTTAATGGCTTTGTTGCTTAAATGCTAACACTTGTCATTTTGGGGCCATTCAAACTGTTTATTTTGCTGTTCTTCTTTTGGTCGACAGTCTCAGCATCCCAACAGTTTATTTGATTCAGATGTAATATTGACTCTGAATGTGTTCCTACATTAAACCTTTAGAGTATCTGCTTTCCTCAGCCACAAACTGCTGCACGACGACAAAACCCATCACACCAAAGAACCTGAGGCATTGTTCATCAAGTCAATCACTTCAGAGTGAGAAAGAGAAGGATGAGAATTCCAGTATCATACTGTGTTGTACGTGCTTAGACTGGTAGTTGATGTTGTTGTTCTTGTTGATCTGTTGAAGTGCTTTTGACAGTTACAAAGCCCTGCAGTGACATATTGACAGATACTGTCTTAATACAGTTTCGAAAAAGCAAAGCATGAAATCAAAAGAAGATTTTGACCATTCAGTAATAGGTTATCAAGAAGAATTAAATCATAAATGAAAAGACAGTTCTACTGTCAGGTGGGGAATCAAGACATTTAGTTGAGGTCAATTAGTAGTTCACATGAGAGTCAGCAGAGTCACATAAATTAAGCTGTGAACTGGTGTGAAACCACTGGGAGGGGATGAGAGGACAGTAGTATAAGTTGTTGAGGAGGGGATGTAAAACCCCCTTTTCTTTTCAGGAATGGTTCTTTCATTTTGGCTCTGATGGCCTTCTTAATTCCTTCTCCTTTTTGCTTTTAGCTGTATATATGACTTTATTCCAGTGAAAAAGAATATTTTGAAGGTGTGCAGATGATAATGATGTAGTGCCATAGGCAGGTATACAGCATATGCTATGGCCCTCTCTAATGTGCATCATTTAGAAATGTGCCACAAGTCTATATTTTGTTTTTAGGATGGTGAAGGCATGATCTACCTTACCCTACCTCTGATAAACATTTCTTTTAAAATGCTCTAGGCTTGAAAATATAAGGGCAAGTCTTGGCTACCTAAAATTGGTTTGTAATGTTTGCATTTCTTAGAATTGTCGAATTCAGTTTTGAAATATTTTACTTTGAAAATTAATTGTCTTTCTGAAACACGTTTGCCTCATCTTGAATATTAGCACCTGTAAATGTTGCAGACTGCCACACTGTTAAACAGATAGTCTTTTGCAAATGAGCTCTTCCAAGAGACAGTTTAAACTACTGGTCCATAAACTTACAAAGAGAGAGAATAGTTTTTCAATTTTCACATGGCATCATCACTGAGGAGCAACGCACTGTTGGTTTGTTGGAGGACTGCATACAAGTGCGCCTCTATAGCCTCTACTCTGTATGAGTTTCCATATTCCGTCACAATATGTAGATGGGGAACTATGTAAACAGACACCAATGCAGAACCGTAAATCCAGCTTTTTATGTGACTGTTTTAACTGAGTTCACTTATCCTTTTCTGAATTAGTCATCCATCCAGCCGTCAATACATGGGGCTCTGTCACTTTGGCAGCAGACTAAGCAGATCATTTCAGACGTCTCTCTTCTCAGTGACGCTTTCCAGTCCCTCCTGAAGGATCCCAAGGCATTCCAAGGACAGATGTGATATGTCATTCCTCCAGTGACGTCCATGACTATACAGGGGTTTCCTCCTAGTTGGATGTGCTCAGAAAACCTCTAAATGAAGGCGTTCTGGAGGCATCCTAATCAGATACCAGATCACCTCAGCTGGCTCCTTTCATTGCAAAGTATCAACAACTCTACTCCAAGCCAGATGGGCTGCTTTATTACAGATTTTGCAGAAAGTAAGCATATGCCTACTTCTCCAGATGCCACTATACCACTGTATTCAGGTTGCTGTCATAGTGGGCGTTAAAATCCTAAAACAACCTTGTTATAAAAATGCAACATGCTGTGTAGGTGAATGCCCGTAGTTTACCTGGTGTCTAGAAAGTAGAGTTTGAGTAGCAGATTGCAAAAGGTGTCCCATTCAAATGGAAGACAGTGTAAGTTATAACTACATGTTCTGCCAGTTGTTGAGTAGTTCTTTGCCTCTGACTCATTCATGACAATTGTGCAGTGTACATCTTTTTCAATACAATAATAATTCACCATTTATCAAATGCAGCTTGATCAGCTCTATTGCAGCAGTGGGGTTTACTTTTTCTTTGTGCATTCATCAAACACTATTCATTCCCTCATCAAACTCAGACTTTAAGCTTGTCAGTCTTGGAACACTCAGGCCCATTTCTGTTATCTTCTTGCATTCCCATTTTCTTGCAATACAGCAACTGCACTAATTGTGCTTTTCTATGTTCATAGTCTTTACAGTCTCTCTACTCACTCCATATACCAGGAATACACTGCCATTTATTTAATGTCAATTGAAAACTAATCTATTAGACATTGATGACAGAGCTATATGCTCACCCTATGTACATATACACTCACTGACCACTTTCTTAGGTACACATGCTAGTAAAAGGTGAGACCCCCTTTTGCCTTCAGAACTGGCTTAATTCTTCGTGGCATGCTTTTTCATATTGTTTACACCAAATTCTGACCTTACCATCTGAATGTCACAGCTGAAATTGAAACTCTTCAGTCCAGGCAACGTTTTTCCAATCTTCTATTGCCCAATTTTGGTGAACCTGTGAGAATTGTAGCCTCAGTTTCCTGTTCTTAGCTGACAGGAGTGGTACCCGGTGTGGTTTTCTGCTGCTGTAGCCCATCTTCTTCAAGGTTGGACATGTTGGGCCTTCAGAGATGGTATTCTGCATTCCTTGGTTGGAACCAGTGGTTATTTGAATTACTGTTGCCTTTCTATCATCTCCAACCAGTCTTCCCATTGTCCTCTGACCTCTCACATCAACAAAGCATTTTGGTCTATGCAACTGCCGCTCACTGGATATTTTCTCTTTTTTGGACCATTCTCTGTAAACCTTAGAGATGGTTGTGTGTGAAAATCCCAGCAGATCAGCAGTTTCTGAAATACTCAGACCAGCCGGTCTGGTACCAACAACCATGCCACCTTCACAGTCACTTACATCCCCTTTCTTCCCCATTGTGATGCTTGGTTTGAACTTCAGCAAGTTGTCTTGACCACGTCTACATGCCTAAATGCATTGAGTTGCAGCCATTTGATTGAGTGATTAGCTATTTGTGTTAACAAGCAATTGAACAGGTGTACCTAATAAAATGGCCGGTGAGTGTATCATAATTATTAGTGTTTAGTCTACTGACAAAATGAAATAAACACTAAAAACCCTTGAATTACTCGTATTAAATGCACACATGTTAAGTGTCTGTGGAGTGAAGAGTGATCACTGTTGACATTAGTGCTAAGCTATGAATAAATCCTCTAAGCTTCAGTAGTCACCTTTACTCCTTTAAACATTATCTTTACTCAAATCATAGGTGTAATTTCTACACTGATTGTGATCATTTTTTTCCCCTCAGAGGTGACCATTGTTCCCATTAAACTGCCTGTTAATTGCACTGTCATCTCAGCTTCAGCCTTCTCCTTTTCCCATTAGCTTCACTTGTCAATAGCTCCCAGCGTGGTTTTTACCAATTGTTTCTAAATTACCTCTTTTTAAATCTCATCTCATCTGATTTATTATGGGGAGGAAAGCTTGCTTATGAGAATGTGTAAGCCCTTGCGATGAAAGTAATGAATCTGAAATCTGTTTTTGTTAATAATAAAGTATTTGGCGATTAGCGGGAAACCCACAGAGCAAACAGCCAAGACAAAAGCAACTATGCATTCAGTTTATACCCACAGAAGTCAGCTGAGAAGCTCCTGTGCCTGTTTTCTTTTGTTATTTTTCTACTTCATTATGAGAAACAAATTTTCTGTACCGCCGTGGAAAAGAGAGGCTCGATGCAGATGGATCCTTGTTTGATAGCAAGGCGTGACGCTCAAAGAAGTAATTTCAAAACATTTTTCTTGGCGTCCTTATAGGAATATGAAAAAAGGGTAAGAGAGCAGGGAATAAGATTAGTCATTGTATAATGGATATCATGGACTCCCCCTGTTCAACACACAGAGGACAAGGTCACCTTTTGAAGAAAGGAAAAAGATTAATAGAACAAAAAATCCCTAGCAGTTCCTCCTTTAAAACAACACATGCTACCAAACGTACTCAGTTTGTTGTGCGTACCCAATTGTAATAATAAGCTCCAGAAAAAGACTGTTATTTGGGATGTTTTGAAGTAAACCAAAAAAGCAACACTACTTTTAAAAGTTAAAGGTTTTTGTTCAGATTTTTTTATTTACAGGACAGGGTTTTTAGTTTCAGTCAGCATCACTATATAATTTGACAATCCACTTTACATAATCATGTAATTTACATCCTAGCTGGTAGACACTGGGTTATTTTTAGCCAAAGCTTTTCCTCTTATGCATTTCTCCACAATTAGATGAGCAAGTAAAATGCATTTACCATATAAGCGTCTCTTTCTGGGTCATAGATGAAATGTGATGTTGGCCAATTAAACAAGACACGATTTTAGGATTACTGCTTCTTGGACACAAAATGTTGTATATAACCATAAAAAACATTTCACCGGAGGAATAGATCAATAGAGACTGCTTCAGGTCTGGTTGAGTCGACTTTCCACATTTAGTTGAAGTGCAGTTTAATTAGTTTGATGAATCTTATTAATTTTTACTTTACGACTCTCTATCTGCTGGCTGCAAAACTGAATCTGACATCAGACTTATCAGGTGTGCCATTAAGGAGATCATTCTGGAGGAAAATGATTAATCATGGAAATTACAAGGAAAAGGTACAGATGAAGGTGTGCCCTGTATGAATATGAGAGAATCTGAGAGTTGCTTATTTACAGCTTGAATAATCATAACCATTCTCAAGGTTTAAGTGGCGCAGCGTTGCACCATGTCCTATTTTCAGACACGTAGCGAGTATTATTATTATCACAGCCATGGCATCCTTCACAACCCATGGGGCTCCTACTTTGTCACAGGTACACAGCACATTTCATTACCTCCCTCAACGCTGGCACAAACACACTATCCGTGTTTCCCCACAGAGAACGCTGGCGGTGCGTTAGCCTGCCTGAGTGTAACCTAGCCGGCCCACTATCGCTCGTCTCATCCGTTACACTCTGCTCCCATTCAATCAGAGCCCCACGCCTCAGAGGAGCTGCAGATAAAATTCTCATTATCTTAGCTCACAGAATTAAAGGGACCAGGACTGAGGGGGCACAAACACACACAGTCTTTCTCAAGAATTCCACACACACACGCACACATGAAGAAAAAAAAAGTACAGTAGAGGACACGCATGCTCCAAACACAGATTTCCTAACTCACGCAGAGTCTCTTATCCTAATTTGTGCACTCAGAGAGGCTTTATTTCAGGCACAGTTTGTTTCCGTCTCACTGCTCTCTTAAGGAAAGTCTGCTTCAAATAGATCCTAACAAAGATCTCTACACGGTGTACTTTGAGGCTGTTTGTGTTTCTCTCTGTGTATGCGTGTGCATTTGTATGTCTGACCATTATCCAAATTTGTGTTCACAGCAGTTTTCGCTCTGACACTGTACTCTGCTGTGAGCAAGTAATTTTGTGCTCCCTATCACCACCCATAAAACTATGTAGTTGTCAGCGTCTGTGTGCGTCAGCGAGTGTGAGTGTGTGCGTATGCGAATGAAGTCAAAGCAACATTTCTTTTCATTTTACTTCATAGTATCTTTAGGAGAGTTAGTGATTTGCGATACTGCGTGTGCACTAGATATTTCATCTAGTGTCAGTGTTTATGAGACCAAATACCTTGATCAGGATCTGTTCCACTCAGCCTGTATGTGTCCAACAGAGCGAGCGTGAGTTCCACATGTGTGCAAGTGTATTGGCTATAGAGTGTGTGAGTGAACGTCGCCAGGGGAAATTTCTGCAGCACATGGAAACCCCATTGTTTATTCATGCTTTCTAAATTGAAGTGTGCATCCCTGTATTCTCCAGGCTGTGCTCTCTTGTGTATAACAGACAGTGAAGGAAGGAGCGAGAAGAAAAGGCAAAGCAAGGAAAAGATAGAGAGCCCTCTTGAATCAGATTTCCTCTCTAAAGGGCCTCTTCCACTAACTGGGATTCAATGGCGAAGAAGATAATGAGAGCCATTTGTCCATATTAAAGGTGATTCAGCAAAGTTCTCTCTACTCCAAATAAGAATCCAATCCAGGCTCCAATTCAGAGCCGCTGCCCCTTAGTTTCTTATAAACCGTCCATAGCTGCAGGAATTGGATCGACACATACCTCAATAGCAATCTGAGTTAGATTGTGCATCTGAGTGCTTTCTCTCATGACCCCTCTTACCAGAACGTTACGTGATATTGATTGTTTCCATTTACAATCGTTTCGATGACTTGCCTTCCATTGTCTCTGTCTCACGTCATCCCGGATTGTCAATATTCCTGCTGCGCCAACCCCTTGATTGCAAGCAGGGCATTTTACCACTTGAATGTTCAATCAATTGATGATGGCTGCACTCATCAGTGGTTCAGTGATGGAGCTTTCAGAAGGTGTTAGGTGATGAAAATGTTCATCGGAATACCGTAATATGATTAGAGTTATAAACATCGTTTGGTGTGACAGGGAAGCAAACCTGGCTCAAACCCTGCACAGAATGCAAATCAGGTGCTTATGATGAATGCCTTTGTTACCATAGCTGACGTGAGAATTGAATAAATCAGCATCCGCGTAATTTAAAAGCATGGCTTTCACCTGGGCATGCCAAGGGCTCTAAAATATTTTTACCGCTTTGTATACTCAAGGCGCAGCAAGGACAAATGTCTTTCTTTGGCAGACCGTCCACACTTCCTCCCCTTCCTCTATTCATTAAAACAGAAGTAGGTCACCTACAAAATGGCCGCCTGTTGGCCACCCTCGCTGTCCCCCTTCCTGTCAGCATATGTTTCTCTCAGGCCTCAGCCAAAAGAGGCTCCTGAATAATACACTCAAACAAAGCACCCTGAAGACAGACAGGCAGGAGATTTATTGCCCATATTTGAGGCTCTTTTCAATATGCATTCCTCAGCCAATTTTCCTTTGCGCCACCTTTAATTACCTGTCTTAATAGGATCCCAGTAAGAGTGGCGGGATGTCTTCACTAATGTCTACTTTAGAACCGAGGGATAATTACACAGCCATGAAATTCACAGAGATGTCTTTCAAAAGCGAGAGGAGAGAGAAGAGCAGGGAACGGGAGGGGAGCAGGACAACACACTTCCTCATTTTTGGTCTCACAAATTCCATTGTTCAATTTGCTGACCGTAGCATTTAATTGGGTAATTTATTTTTTTTTACTTTGCGGTGAGAGTGCTTGTGGATTTGTGGGTTTTCGTGTGAATCTGTGAGTCTGTCCTTGTGTGTTTTAAGTGTTTGTATTTGTTGGGCCCTCGTATTAGTCTGAAAGTGTTTGTGTGCCTGTGTGCTGTCGAGGATCTCTTCTGGCTCCGTCTTAGTTCCCCTCAAGCAATAACCTAAATTCAGACTCCACCAGCATAAATATGACACACATGCCTTCATGTTTGCGCTTGTTTGTTTATTCATATTAAGTTACTGTTATTTACCTTTTTGGCCTAGTTTCAGTGCTCTTAAACTGTTTCAACTATCAAATACAGTGCTCAGCCACAACATTAAAACCACCTGCCTATTATTTATCGTTCTGCTGCAAAAACAGCCATGACCTGTCAGGGCTTGGGCACGGGACCTCTGGGGGAGTCCTGTGGTGGTTGGCACCGTGACATTGGCAGCGGTTCCTGTGGATTGCGAGGTGGGATCTACACGGATGAGGCTTGTTCTGACACATCCTGTGGATCGGATTGGGATGTGGAGAGTTTGGAGACCTTGGATTTCTTGTCCTGTTTCTCACGCAGTTCCTGCAGTGTTGTAGGGTGCATTGTTTCTTTCACATTCCTCATATGCATTGCATCTGTGTCAGTATGAGCTCAGACTTTACAGATCTCTGCAAACTAAATATGAACCAAAACTTTGGTCCATGAAGTCAGACGCCCCCAAAGGAACATGGCAACTGCAGCACAGTGGCAGGACTCTGGCGGCACACAAGAGGACAGAAGAAGCCCGTTGCCCACATCCTGACACATTTTGGTTCTGTCATGGCTGTGACAAGCCCTAAATCCCCCTGCGAATGTGATTAGACCGTGACAGCCATGACCCTGGTTTGACTGTTCATCCCCCTGGCAGACAGCCTGACTGACTGGATGCCTAGACTCCCTGAAACTTCCTGCACCTGTTTATTCACACCAGTACCCTTCCACATACAGTAATATAATGAAGTGTTAGGTGTGTACCTGTGGCATACATTACAATATTTATATTACTGAATGTTTTTACTTACAACATTAGATTAAATGCAAATGAGGCATTGTCAGTTTAAATATATGAAAAAAAGCTGCATGACCTGCATGGAAATGTTTACACACACAGTGATACAAAATGAGGCATAGGAATGTTGAGTACTTTCATTGCAAGTCATTTCTCTTTAAGTATCACCCTTGGAAAAAGCATCTCATCTGCCCATGCATAATCACCCTGGCCTCGCTGCATATGCTCTACATTAACGCAGAGATTTAACGTAACCAGCCGGCCTGCAGACAGGTGCCATGTTCCTCCTGCAGCATGAATATGTATAAGACACTGTTGCAGCACTCAAACAATTTGCATAAAAGATGATGGCTGCATAACGTAAGCATGATTTGCAATGCATAGGGAGCATATGAAGGTTGCATGCTTCATCTTCTTAGTGCTCCCTCTCATTTTCTTCTCTTCTGTCTTTCTTTTCCCCGACCCTTTTTCCTTTTCCCTGTTGCTCCATTTTCGTCCTTCCTCCCTGAACCCTTAATAGGAACAGAACAGATGGACAGGAGATTTAGTCTTAAAATGCCTTGTTTTGTTAGATTTTCAATGTGTTGCACCATGCATGCAGTTCATGACTCTCTCCTTGCTAGTTGTGGAGGTTGAAAGTGTTTTGTTTTTTTGTTTTTTTCACGGAGCAAATCTGGAAGGAAGTAGTTTATAAATAAAAAGAAGTAGAGAGGATTGCTTGCAGTGTTCACTGGGGCCTCTGGCGGGACAGCTGGTAATTCACAATAAATTGGAGGCTGAAGAAAGCCAGCTGCCCTATAGAGGATGGAGATATATGTGTGTGGGGAAAATAGTGAATGGGGAAGTGTGCGTACGCCCATATGTATGTATTTAAGTGCATGTCTGTGGGGCTTAGTGAAAGTCCTCATTGGTCCTCTGGGAAAGTGCCTGATCTGTACTCCACTGTGTCAGTAGTGGATACACACTGATGTGGAAGTGTGTGTGTGAGTGTCTCAGTTTGCTGCGGTTTGATTTCTACTTTAGATGTATTGATTCTGTCAGTGCTCCAGAGGCATGCAGAGACTTGCTAGGATCACACCTCAGCTTTACAAAATAATCGCCTGTATCTGGAGCTCTTGCTCAGTAGCATCAGCAACTGTGAGGCCCCCTGTTGAACAGCCGCAATTAAAGATGACCAATACACGTCAACACGTTTGAAATGACTCACGCACTTAGTCACAGTCGAAACACTCCCCCCACCTACTCCACACTAACAAAACTGATGGCTTGACTTTAATCAACAATAAAATTTGCCATCTCATGAGTAGGCAAGAAATATATCTTTAGTTTTTGTTTTGTAGATAAAGGAGTGAAATGAAGTATGACTGTAGATTACAATACATCAGGACAACTGCTAGCTAGTTGTGCTGTTACAGCTCAGTGGAGCACTTGTTGTCAAAGGCCCCAATAACTCCTGTTTTGTGAATATATTGCATGTATGAGTAATGTTTTTGTTTCTCGTTTTCTGATCCTGAAGTGTGCAAATCACCTAAAGGTCATATGAGTCACAATTGCATCATCTTTTAGTAATGGCAATAATTAAAGTTTGACAAGTAGGTATTTACCGTACTATACTATTGTACTAGACTATACTGTAAATACAGTTAATACAGTGTAATTACAGGCCCAAAATAAAAAGTCAATTCCCCAACAGTAAATAGACCCGTGATCCTTGACATACAAGTTAAAACAATTTGGATCATTCAAACAAAACTGAGAATGTCTGTCTTATTTCCAATTAGCCTAATTTCATGAACACAGGTATAAAATAACTGAACACTGGTCCAAATAGGTATTTCCTGTCATGAACAATCAAAGACTTTGGAAATACGGCAATGAAAATACAGGCTCCAAGGCAGAAAGTCAGTGCAACAAAAGTGAAACCACTGTGAACACTGACAAACCAGTTAAAAAACCTGTGAAGACTAGAACAAAATTAAGAATACCTAACATTTCCAGTCAGCCCGATTGCATGAGCACAGTTATTAAATGGTCTTTGAACACCAGTACTCTTTTACCAGAGGTGTGAAAATTATGATAGTCAGACAACGATTGAAAGAGACAAAGAAAAAACTAAAAACCAGTGGAAACACGGTTGGAGCATTAACAATGAGGTATAAAACTAGCCACAGTACTAGTAATCAGAGATGCAGTGACTGTTCTGAAATGACGGACAGTGAACGACATGCACAGTCTAATTATTAAATAAAGATGGACAAGTGCTTTACTTGGCAGTGACAGCTGAGACAGTGTAAAGTCTAAAGAAGGTTGTATAACATCAACATCTATATCTACATTCAAGAAAAAAACCCTTGCCTGGTCTTTGTCACAAAACCGCAAGAATAAACTTTGCTAAAGAACATGACAAGAAACCTAATAATTATCGGTAACACATTCTTTCGCCAGGTGAGACCAAGGTAAATTTGTTGACCTCTTTCAGCATATTTGGTGTGAACCTGGCCGAGACTACCACAGTGAATGCATCGTCCTGACAGTTAAGCGCAGAGATCGGAGTGTGATGATATGGTGCTGCATGAGTGCAATAGGTGATGAGCAGGTGACATTTATAGATGGCACCATAAATGTCTATGGATCGATAAAAAATAACATTAAGACTCCCAGTCTGCAGTAGCTTGGCAGAAGAGAAATGTTCCAGCATGATACAGACCTAAAGCATACTGCTAAAACCACACAAAGGTTTGTAAAGAAAAAAAAGAAAAGAAAATTTAACTGACCAAGTAAGTCACCTGATGTGAATCCCATAGAACACCCTCAGGATATTTCTTAAAGAAATATAATGCAACACAACCCCTCCAACGAAGAGCAACCTACAAAAACTCTCTCTGAAGAATGGCAAAACATCTCTCCAGAAATTTGTGCAGCGGTGGTATCCTCCATGCTGGGTGAAACCATTCAGCCATCCAACTATAACCCTAATGAATCAACAATCAGTAGCCAAGAAGAGTAGTGCTGAGTCTTTGCCGAATATGGGTAACTATCACTTGTCGGTACAGAGAGGGGAGTCCGATGAGATTTAAATTGATTTAAATGATTAAGGTTAATGATAGGTAAGATTATGTTTCCCAACTAACAACTGCCAAATTTCTGGTATTGTGACATCCCTAGCTGATAGATATCTATTAGGGCCAACAAAGTGTAGCTCTACCAGACTACTTTTAATGCTTTTTCTCCCCTTTGTTTACATTCATTCAGTCAGATTCCTCAGGCTTGCTTGTTAGAGAGAAACAACCAAGATGAGTTACCATCTGAGGATAACAGGAATTTACATGATTTATATTATCTATAGGTTCTTCTTGTCTTGAGGATCGAACCAAGTCCATAATAGACAGTCTGACAGTTGAATGATGGATAAATCTACTAGAAGAGAGTAAGCCGAAGGCAAAGGAAGAATGAAAACTTTTTAAAGCACTTTTAAAGTTAGTCTGTGAGGGGTTGTGCAGCAGTATCAGAGTTAGACTTGGAAAAACCTGAGCACATTCAGATAAATGTCAACAATAAACCAGGGTGCTGCAGGGACACAAAGGGATATTGCTAAGCATCAGGCAGCATTTTTCTCATAAGAGGACCAAAATAAATGTGTCAAAGGAAATCCAAATCTTCTAAAAGTTTTCAGAGGTGGAAAAAACAAAATAGAAGTAAATTTTCTCAAGTATTTGCTCAAGTACAATTGCAGTGTGTGCTTGTAATGCTACTTAATATGTTACAGTTGCTATTTGCTTTTTAGATCATTTTTTTGCATTTAGACATGATTTTTGTAAGATAAACCACATTGTACTGCCTTTGGGCTTGCAAACCTTTCCAAAAAGGCAGTGTTGGAACCCCTAATCACATTTCAGATGATTGAGTTGACAAAAAGAGAACTTTTCCCCTCCTAACTTTTCTTATGGTTTCATTTAAATGTTTGTTTGATGTCTCTAAACGTAAAGTCTTCTTCACGAACAGACCAAAGGAAAAAAAATAAAAAATAACATTAATACAAACCTGTGCAGCAAAACAGTTTTTTTTTTTTTTTTTAAATTTCCCAACATATTAATCCTATTACTGCTATGCAGCTGGGCCCTGACCTTTAGATATACAACTGAAATAAACACCTTGGATGCTTATAAGGTAGTGAAATCGAGATGTGTCTTTACAAACAGCTGTGTATTACTTACACAATAAAGCATGCATAACAATCTAATCATATAATAAATAATAAGAGGGACAAATATTCTGCAAATTGTTGTAATTTTATGTATAATTTCCTGATGATGTATAATGCTGACATTGTGTACCTCTGAGCAGAACAGCAGCTTAAGGATGATGCATCACAGACCATCTTCTCAACAACAACCAAGACTCTTTCTAGCAGCATTAAATTTAGTAAAAGAACATTTGAAACAGAAACCAACAAGGACTTCTATTCAAATGGAACATCTGTAGCAAACGGGATGGATAGTTATAGCCACAAGACCATTTGATGCTCTCTTGGAGACAACAGGAGATGTCTTTTATCAGCTAAAAAAGCCGATGAGCGCTCACAGTGTCAGTTCTGAGACTACACAAACTCTTGAAAGCAGAGAAGCTGCAATCTGTGCTGTGAACCCCTGACCTTCTTCGTCTTCTCACACTTAAAATTTTATACATCAGATTGAGCGGCATAGTTAACCTATGTGATTACCCGAAGTCTGGACTGAAGAATCCAAGCATCTCTGCCGTCCAACAGGTTCAGTATTGGACAAAACACCTCAGACTCCTGCTATTCTGCATCAATGACCCAGACAATTTGAAATGTCAGACTTTTACTTGCGATGTCAAGTCTCTCTCTGGTATACCAAAAATATGCAGGCAGTGCTGCCTTTGTAGTGAACATTTGAAAAACAGGTTCAGGTTTCTTTATTTTGAGTAGATGGATAGATTTAGCTGAGTCCCCTGATTCAGAGACAAGACAGACAATGGACTACATATTTCTGCATCACAAAGCCTATATAAAAGCACGACTCTGGTGCAGAATGTTGGCAATAAAAAAAGAAAGAAAAAAGTGAATCTAGATACTTTCTTCCATTAGCAGCCAGGAGTTCTTCCCACTCTGACAAAGAAAATCATTTGTCAGTAAGAAAATAAGTCAAATCATTTTCTCCTTTTGAATTGTGACCAAGACGTTCTCTGCAGTAGCAACAGATGAGCTCCCTGTGGGAAACTAATTTAGTGTTCACACTGTACGTATGGTTTCCCACCAGGCTGCCTATAAGATTGGGTGTATTTCCCACTGACTTCTCATGGCTCAATAATCTCCACTCTGTCTTTTCATTCTTCTCTTGCTTTTTTAGTCTTCTTTTCCAACTGTTCTCGTCACGGTACGTTGCATTAAGTTCATCTTCCTTAAAATAAGCTGTACTTATCAACAATCTTTTCTCCTCTTTGTCAAACTACAGTATTTATGTCTTACTTCACATGCCTTGCCCCCTCTTTATGTCTCTGTTCATCTCCCTACTTCTTATTTTTCCATCTCGCTGTAGCTCCACCCACCATCTCTCCCCGTTCATCGCACTCGCTCAGTAAGCAGCTTGGGTTTTTAAACTCTAGGCTATGGCAATAGCACACTGCCCATCTGTCACGGCAGAGAGTTGCCATGAAATGGCCAACTCCTCAGCATTGCCGTGTGATCCTCTTATTTGCTATGAGCATAACACTCACCCGTCTCCCCCCGGGAAGAGTAAAAAAAAAAAACAAAAAACTCCCCTCCTCACCCTGTAAGGCAAAAAGAGACTGTCAGATTTAGACTGAGCACTGAAGAGATGGGCTTTCTCATCCTCTCAGGCTCATACTAGAGGGCACAGCTTAAGGGGAGCAGGCAGCCCACGGTTGCGGAATTATAAGAGAAACACCCGGCACATCAGGTTAAGTCTTTGGCAGAGGATTATGGGTAAACAGGAAGTGTCCGTTTGCCACAGCAGCCATTGCACAGTTTCATTTCCTGTTGAAAGGCAGACAAACTGAGTAACCCCAACTGTAACCCATAATACGACACTACATAAATAAACTTAAAGCACACCAGGATACTCATTTACACACACTTTTCAATCCAAAATGTAACAAATGTTACTGCAGATGCACCACTGGATTTGTCACCACGTGAATAAATCTGATTGTTAACATGTTCACCCTCAACGGAAGATTTACGCTTTATGACTTTTCAGTTTATGTCAACTCTGCTCACATGGCTAGCAAAACATGATTTCCCACTCATGTGTGGCTCGACTGGAATAAATTGAAGCAGTTTATGTGCATGTGGAGAAAATAATTCTGAATCAAATTTGTGCCCTGATTATTCTCCATAAGATACAGTACAAACATGATTCCCAGCTGGAATTTTGCACCACTTAGATGAGATGATTATTCAGCTCACACTTGTCCTACTTGCTTTAGTTCACTTTGAGTAGACGCTTGGGACTGAATGAGAACAGGTTTGTAAAATAAGAGAAGGAAATGAAAATGTAGGGAGTGATTGAGAGTGATTCACAATAAATCAGTTGATTGGCGTTTGGTCAGTCTGCACCTACGCCAAAAGGGAATTGCCTATTTGATGCACGAAGCGTTCCCAGAGTGCAGAGTTGGCAGGTCTGCAGGGTTCCTCTTCCTGTTTACTATCTCTGCAACCATATGCAGTGGCTTATTCGGGAGCTTAATGGAGTGTAAACTGTTTGTCTAGTTAAAATGGAAATAAACAACTTCACTTAGCTCTGAATTGTGGTCACATGGCATTATATTCAGTTTAGGGAGCTGGGTAACATGGAACACACTGGTAATGTGGCAACAGCAAAATTAGCACTTTGTTTTAGTACGCTTGCAGCATACGCACATTTTGAATAATTGCTTCCAAGCTGATATTTACTCAAGGTCAGTCGTGTCCCAGCTCCATGCTTTGGATGCTATTGACCTTTACATCGGTTTAAACTTTACATTGAATTCTATCATTAGGTACATTGCAAATCTGCCCTGGAGATGCCGTCTTCATCCACTGGCTGCTCCATAATTTATAACACTTGTCTTGCTGTGAACTGTGGCTGCAACTGATGTGTAATCTAGGGAGGATCGATGCCTGACAGCTTAAGTTGGGACAGAATACCTGTCCCGTCTAACCTCTAATGTCCAGTGGGAAATACAGAGGAGACATTTTGGAACTGCAAATAAAATTTGTTGGCACCTTAATCAAAATGTCAGCTCATTCTTCTCTTCCTCTCTGTCTCTCTTGCTGTCTGTCCTCCTCACCCCCTCTCCAATTTTCTGCAATAAAATTCTCTCTAATAAAATTGGTTATACTGCAAGTGATGTGCAAGCACATTCACCTGAGAGTTGACTATTAGTTCAAGAATCACCCAAAACATTAAAACCACCTGCCTAATATTGTGCAGGTCCCTGTTGTGCAGATCTGATTGGTTCAAGGTTGTGCCTGCACATCATGCTTGATCAGTGGTGAGTGTATGGAGGCCGAGTAAACGCCTTAAGCTCTTTGTCATGTTCCTCAGGTTGTTACTGAGCAGTTTTTGTGATGTGTTGTGTTGTGGTGGGGCACATTGTCCAGCTGGAGGAGGCCGCTGCTGTTGGGGAATGCAGTTATCATAGGGTCGGTGTGTTTATAACCATGTTGAGGTGGTTAATTTGTGTTAGTTACTTCCATATGAATGCAGGACTCAAAGTTTCCCATTAGAAAATTGTATTATAAAATATGATTATGTTATTCACGTCATTTGTTAGTGGTTTTAATGTTGTGGCTGTAAGTTGAAAACATGCTAATTTAACCCTCTTAACTCCAGAATCCAACAGCAGTTTTATTAGGCATGTTACCTCTCAAAATTCCCGAATATACACCATTTATGGGAGCCAGAAAGAATTCAAATTTCTGACGGTCTTTGAACTAATCATGTGTGACGTATGGTTCTGTTGGGAGAATTCAACAAATCTAATTTTTAAATTGTGAAATTTCATCAAAGTCAAGTTATTATAGATGCCTCGGAAAAATGCCAAACAAACATTTTCAAAAGCCAGATTCTATAAAACCACAAAAATGAGGTGCTTCTTTGTGCAACTGAAAGCCCTGACTTCTAACTCTGTGCAACCAACAGTCTGAAACTGTGTGGAAAAATCTGACTTTTTAGCTAAATTGGGCTGAACTGCTGCCTTTGTTTACATGGACCAATTTCGTTAATGTACTCGGAACACCTTTGAACATTCAAAATTAAATCAAACCTTTTATATGATTATAGTTATTGCACTGCACAAATAATTTTTATTTATTTATTTTTTTTTTTGCTGTCTTTACTTCTAGTCATGGTTGTGCTGTTTCCACAGAATGGTTGTACAGAACTTTTTCAGTAAGAAATGAGCCCACAGTGGGTAAAAATGTGCCCAAGACAAGAAATACACAGAGATTGCTTGAGGTTCCAGAGGTTAGTATTAAAGCTACTTCTACTTCCCTACATGTTTTACGAACTTCTAGTTTTAAGTTGAAGTTCTGCAACACTTGAAGGCAGATGTATGCTCACTGTATGGTGCCAGGCAATATATACATTACAAACCTCGAGCACATGATATGCCCACAGGATATACTTCTCTATGTATTCACATATTAAAAGGAAAATATAACTAGGACATTGGAATTTCTTACCAAAGCACTGCTGTGGCGTCTTCCCTTGTGACACAGTTTTGCTCAGAGGAAATACAAAGGACTTATGTGCTTCCACCCTTTGTTAGCATTGTTCTAAAACAAAGTTTATCAGGTGGACCAGCAAGTTTGGGGAATTGGAGCACTGTCTCTGCTGCTTCCAAACTCATGAATAAAAGCCGCACCTTGAAGCTAGAACGAATACTCTCAGCCTTGTCATGTTATAGACACATTGCTATGCTAATCCATATTTGTTTTTGTTTCTGTCAGCCCCAGCAAATGTGTGCTGATCCCCAGATTGAGTGAATTTCAATAGAAAGTTCAGAAAAATGTCCAGAGAAGTTTTTTTTTTCTGTTTATTAAACCAGAATAATGCTTTATGAAATAGTGCACTTATGGTACTGTAATGCCACGAGGCTTGACATAGTTGGAATCGTAATTTGTTTTGCCTTGGAATATTACAGAATGCACAATAGCTGTGATTTTGTAGGAAGATGTAACCCTAAACCCCAGATACAATATGTGTGGCATCATTTGTGTTTGAAGTTACTACTATTTTTCTCACTTATTTGATCCCTTATTGAGACTGAGCAAATTTTTGTTGTTTTTACTGTTCGCAGAGGACTCTAGATTCATCAATTGGGGGGAATAAAAGGAAAAACAAAAACACTATCCAGCGTAATCCATTCTTACACTGCTGCTTAGTCAAGAGTAAGCTGTGCCTTCGCCTTAATGCTGTCTTTCAACACAATAACGGATGAGGAACGCTTTTCGTTTGCAGCAGGATTTTCCGAACAAGATTTTCTATCTCAAAAGCCCGTTAATGCTTCCTGCCATGTCTTTGTCTCAGCCCTTGTTGGCAAAGCGTTTGCACTCTTAGCTGCAGGCCACACTGCAATGCAACCGTAATCTCCACAGTTGCCTGATCAGGCCCAAGTCCAAACACACCATGTTCTGAGATGCCACTTACTCGTTGCCAATTGTCTCTCCTGGACGCAGAGCTTCTTAAATGATGGAAATGAGAGTTTCATAGCTAGCAGGGTGCTAAATTTGTCCCCTGATACTTGCTGGGCCTGTGGTTACTCATGTTCATTTATGTTCCAAGATTATTACAGTTGAGTAAATTCTACTTATTTTAATGGTTTGAACTTCAATTTTAGCCTTTAATGTGTCAAACAAATGTAATCTCATGTTATTTTTGGTGCATTGTAGAGATTGTCTACCCACACAAACTGATGCATCAAAGAGCGAAATCTAAAACTTGTTCAGCAGGGATTGAGCATTCTCTCCTCACAAAGCTCATCTCATTGTCTAACTTTTATTCTGTTTCTCTCGCCGTTGGTGTCCTTTGGCAAGAAACAATCAAAGGCTGAACAGCAACAGCGCTTTGTGAACAATTTATCAAATACACCAGATCATTTTTTGGGCTTGGAATTCAAACACAGCACTGGCAGCTGTTAAAATTCTCACACTGCCAATATTCAGGTTTAGAATTTCTGGTCAAATTTAGGATAAATTTGATGCTTTTTAGTTTTGAAGTCAGATAAAGGAACTTTACATTAGTTGGGTAAGGACTGTATTTTTAATTCAAGTCAGCAGCTGAACTCGGTATCGAAGTCTGTAAACTGTTCAATATTTCCATTATGCTCACTTTACAGCGGCGGCCAGCCGCTGCAAAAATATTGCAATTTCTGCTTTAGAATTTAATGAAACATCAAGAAGTTGCAGTTACATATGTCTTCAGAGGGCTTTTACCAACCGGCAACAACCATTCGAGGTGAGGGTGAAAACGAAGAGATGAAGCAATGAGGCAAAAGGTAGATTTAACTAGCTAAATACTAAATGCCAAGGCATGGAATAAAATACTTGACTGAATTTTCAGATTGTTAGAATATTTCTCCAAGAAGAGAAAGATGCCTGATGTTGAATAGGAAGATATTCAAGTAATATTGCTTTAGCCTAGAAGGGCCTCAAGGTTGTTCAATGCACCAAAGTTCTAAAATATTTAACATTTTAATGTTTGCATAATATAATATATTATTAACAACAAAAGCACTCAGAGACCGCAGTACAAGGCTGCTCAGTCGTCGTGTGATTTCCACCGGATGAAGTCTTTCAAAAATTTGTGGTCCGCGGCGGTCGATTTGTCATAGAATCGTGATCGTTAGCAGGCAGCTGACGTAGTGTTCACTTGTAGTCATAGTTACAGTGACACCGTGCCGCTATCTTGCAATGATACAGAAATCTTTAACAAATCCGTGGATCCAGACTATAAGCCGCATCATTGCCAAAATCTAATCAATTGGTCCTTGTGTCATTTCTGACCTTCCCTGAAAATTTCATCGAAATCTGTTTATCTATTTTTGAGTAATGTTGCTAACAAACAGACAGACAGACAATCCAATGCCGATCGTCAAATAACTGTGCCGCATTCCTTGGCAGAGTAATAAGCATGTTTTTGCTCATATTTAAATGTTCTTACTGCTTATGTGATCAGAAATTTGTTGTGTGAGAGAACTAAGCAAAAAAATTTAGACTAAGCACATGGCTGGGACACTAAATTGATAGTGAATTTTGAGTAACTTCTTATATTGAATGCTGATCTAATATCATTGTTCTCTTTCTCCCTGTAAAACATGCTGTACAGGTAAGGCCAGGATTTTTCGTGGTGCTGAAAACTGGGTCAGCAGTCCACTGTGACTGAATGAACATTCAGAATTTCTTTGGCCCTCTCACCGTATAGAGTCAATACATGTGGGATGGGAGAAAGTGGAACAACATGCAGCAGAGGACAAGGATGTTGCGGCTTATGCGGTGCTGTGATGCTACATTTTTGATGTCGTTTCTTTGCCCTCCAACCAATGCTACTGTTTCTTAACCTTCCCATCTTTTACCTTCTACATTTTAGTCTCTCTGTTGAGCAAAAGGGTAACTAACCATGTCTTGTCTAACATGTGGGCAGCCTCGCTCTACAGTATTGCCTCTTCCCCTCGACTCCTCTGGTTTCTCTTTTCTCCAGGCCTCCTTCCCTCTCCCTCCTAACTGAACTTCCTTACCTCACTGCACTCTTTCTCTCTCTCTTCCTGTCTGCCATGCTTGGGTAGCTCCTTGTTGTTCCCATGGGGTGTTCCATCAGCCGGTGCTGCTGAGCCCTGACTGGGCATCAGTGCCTGGACTCCTCTCCAGTGGAGTTCAGGTATCATCTGTTAGCACATCAGAGCTGGAGTCGCCTCCCAGTCCCACAGCCACAGGCTCAGAGAATGTGTAAGGAGGTGGTGTCCTAGATCTGCTCCATGGAGAGGGAGAGCTCATTCCAATGCTAAGCAGAGCTAAATGAAGTCTGAAATAATTGTTGTTTAGGGGTGCATTCACTTGTAACTGTATCCTATACATTAAGTTATTGTGTTAAAGAGTAAACACTAAATAGATGAAATGACTTTATATGACCTTCACTCAGTAAGACCCTAGACTTTAATGATGAGATTTGCATGGCTGAAACAGTGTGCTTTGCTAAAACAAGTTTTTAAAATGAAAAGAGTCTGGGCTTCTCCTCTTTCTGACTTTGAATATTTTATGGCTCCACCTTTGCTCAGGTGAAGAATATTTAATAACATGATGCAAGAATGCTGAAAGGGAAGGACTCCTAAACGTCAGCATGGGTTATAATTATGTGTATGTGATATGATTCCTGATTTTTTTGCTTATGCAATGACCCAATTTCTGCATAAAGCATGCAACTCTTCCCACACAAACACACACAACTTGTCACCCTGGTGAAATATCCATCTCATATATCTGCAGACAGAACTATAAAGCAAAATCTTGTTTCGACTACCAACACTGTGTGTTACAGTTGGTCTGCTAGGGCACCCTGCTCTTGACTCAGAGCTAAAACCTAACAGGGTTCCCAATACTTATAACCTTGTTGTGTTAAGGCAGCAACATGCGGGTGGAAACTCAAAATAAACATTGTAATAAAATGGTCTTAATCAAAAGCTGACCTTCTTCAGACCTTGTCTGGTACTTTGCACTCTTCCCACAGTGCTCATACCATCCTGCTGTGCCCAGCTCCCCTTGACCTACAAAATCCATAGAGGCAGCACTAACACAGATTTGAAGGACTCTTGGATGTCTTTCACAGTATTTGGCTGGTCAAAGCTGACCTGAATTGTGTCAATTTTGCACATTTAGTTCAGAATAGGGTGATTATTGCCAAAAGCAACTGAAATATGCCTTATTTCTCATTTACCGAAGATGCATATACATGTTTCAAATTAATTTATTTTTAAAAACTGAATAAATAATAGAAAAAATATGCAGAACATACCCAAAGCATACCTGAATTAGCCGTATTGTCTTAGACTCATGTCGACATAATTCCAGATGTGCCCTGACTGAATCTCACGTAACTGCATGTTCAGATAAAATATTCCATATGGTCCATAAAATTCATTCACATGTGCATGATTTCATCTTACATCTCTATCATTTTGATTAACTTCCACATGTAACTAAATAAATTACTTTTAAAAATTGGAAAACATCCAAAGAAATTTATTCTTTGCCCTTTTCTCTCCTCTCGCCATCCTGAAAAATTATATTTCATGCATGATAAGCTTTCGCAAATGATATTATGTTTGTATATCATCTGTTTCTGGCATATGCTCAGATCATAATGACGGATATCTCCTTAGGAATGCCAGTGCACTCTCTGCTCACCCATTCTCCAAGCTCAGGGATTTTCTAACAGATTCATCTGCGGGTGTCAGTTTGTTGGCATTCATTGGGCCTAACGGGCTTTTCGTGGAGATAGAAGTTTGTTTGGTAAAATTGCAAATCCGGGCTGACAGTTTATGTTTACTGCTTGCTGAGGAAAAGTGTGGAGTAGTTTCCTAGAGGAAATGAAAACAAGAAGAAATCATGGGGGGTGTAATTTTCTCAGTCATTTACATCATTTTGATTTGAAAAACATTCATGTGATCCTAAATTTTTCAGAGTTTCCGCTCTAAAATGATACTTCACGTCATTCATCAAACTATAATACATTTAGGAAGCCAGTCTTCAACCTCTGAGCTGAAAAATGCCTCTTCCTGAAAGTTATCAGTGAATCTCACCTGAGATAATGTGCAGAGCTCAGCTCAATTAGGAGTGCATCCCATTTACCACATTAACCACATAGTATACCTCCCTGCTTATGAGAGGTCATTAAAACATTCACCTTCACAGGTCAATAAAGATTTTAAAGCCCTGTAAGAATGATGGAGGCTGATCTCAGCAGGCTCAGCACTCATTTACCTCGGCTTGCACACACACACTTTCATACAGATGCACTGAGACAATTGCACTAGTTTTGCAGGGTTCAAACTCAACCATTCCAGCTCTCAATGGGAGGATGTCCATTGGGCGAACAAGTTTATCTCATTAATACTGCTGGGGTCAATGAAGTGTACAATTGGTGGCTCTAATGACTTCTCATCTGCAATGCAGTAAATGATGGCAGACCTGATTTAAAGGCACAGGCTGCAGAAAATTTAGATTGACTCCCTTGTACTGACACTTTGTGAAAAATGTTAAAGCGCTCTCTTGCCTTCAAAAATCTCCTCCATAATTCACTCAAATACTCTCTTGCAATGTATTTTTTATTTTTATTGCATTTTTTAATAATTGCTAAAGCTGATGAATGGCCTGCCATAAACATATTTAGGATTATGAGAAAGTCATTGGATGCATTATTATTTTTTTTTTTTTTGGGATGACTTACAACACCGGGTTATCTTCCTGATGCATAGCGTGCATTTTTCATCTCCCTTCTCAATGCCAACTAATAACTATCTCCGATAATACTCGGCTTTACAAGTCCTCTGTCTATTGTGTTATGAAAATTCTCATCATTGGCAGGATACAGGATTGCAGGTGTATGTGCATATGGGCGCAGGCAGCTCTCTTTATTCACATTCATACCTCCTGTATACTGATATAATATTAGAACAGGTGCATACAAGCAGGATAGAAACCAAGAAGTCTTACTTTTCTATCTTGCTTGCTTCCTTCTTCGGGTGCTTGGACACATAATGCATATATGCCAGTCTGGTTTGCATAAACCTGTGTGGGAGAAATAATGTGTTCAGTCTCGCCAGGTTGTGACACCAGGGAATCCATCATGCCTCTTTGTTTGTTTTGCATGGCTGGGCACTGACTAATGGATCATCCCTACCTTTGATGTCTCACCCTGGTGCAATTGCCACACCTCCCATGGGACCTTAATTGATCGGAGAATATCAAAGAGAGACTGTGACGGCACTGCGGAAAGGTTAAAATGAGCTTTGATTCCCAGATACAAGAACAGATTATGGAGGGTGTTGATTTGGGTTCATTATTCTCTCATTATCAATGTAAGAATAGGTACCTTTCCTATTCTTACAGTGGTACTTATTTCTTAACAAGAAAGAAAATATCTCGACAAGATTCACCACAACCTGACATAGCAACAGTACTGCAAGTGCTAAATGCATTTCTCTGTGTTAAATAGGTCATGTCCTACATGTGTCAACTCCATCAGCAGATAAAAATGTTGATAACAGATGATTCTGCAAGACTCAGAATTACGTTTCAAGGCAAAAGTCCAAGTGCAACATTTTCTAAGATCCTCACTTTCTGCACTGCTAAGCAAAGAAGCTGTGTTTGGGTGTAGTTATAGGGACTCTACGTCATTGCAATGGCTCTGAAAGTTGACATTGAACAACAGCTCTGAGGTGCAGAATGCTGTCGAATACACGCTTAATACGTAGAAATGCTTTGCTACAAGCATCATGTGGGTTCTGTCACTTTGTGTTAGGAACAAGAAATTTGTCTGACAAAGACTTTTGTCTACAAGAACTTAGTTTTTCTAAACAGACAATTACGGTGGCATATAATGTATTTTTAAGATGAAGGTGATGGAAAATGTTTGAAATATGCCAAGACATTTTTGGTCATGGCGCCCCCTGCTCTCCTTTGGGCTCTTTTCCACAGTTTCAATTCCTGTCCAATGGGCCTGACAAGCCCTGAAAAGAGACCCTGCTAATCTCTCCTCGAGTGTCAGCTCCCTCCTCTGTTCTTCTGAAAAGATGCTGTTTATCTGACCAAAGCCTGTCGCTGTGCCATTTGCGCTGTAGGGTGCTTATCGACCATGAGATAATTCAAAAAGCCCCTCAGCTAGCTTCTTGTTCATTAAAAGTTTCCTCAGACTCATCTTCAAAAGTGCATCCATCTGTCTGGTAGCAGAAACGATGGAAGGGAATCTGAGGAAGGCTGTGTGTATGGGTATGGGGTGTGGACATTATCTCTCCATCTGAGTCCTTCTGTTGTTCCCTTTGATTTAATTTCCTTTGACATTCCTCCTCTCTTCCTGTTTGGATCCCTTATGGATTGGGCCTCAGCCCTTGGTTTAACATTTGTTTCCCTCCTTCTTGCATTGCCTCATTATTTGATCAGCTTTGTGAACTCTGATCAAATAATGATGTTGGATGTTTAAAGAGTGTCTATGACCTACATAGACAGTTCTGCCACTAATTTGCTGCGGTGGACCTGACTAGTTATTACAGTCAAAACTCTGACTTTAAGGAAGTTCTTTTGCATCAATTTCACTTAGGTCCAGTGAGGTACATTTGATACCATCGAACCAAGACATCAAAGTGAACAAAACGCTGGCTCTGAATTTAACAAGAGGTTCCAGTCCAGTGACTTGGTGAAAGGCTTTGAAAGTCTTGTTTTTTTACAACCTTGAGTTGCGGCTGAATTCTAATCCCAGGCCGATGTTTGTAGACACCAATAAAACAACCGCAGACTGAGAAGCTTCCAGGCCAACAGTACTTCAAACCACCACTTAGATTAGCTCAAAGGAATGCTCAAGGACAAAAAAAAGCGAGGAGAGGAGTTGAGAGATTGATGCTTTTCATGTGGCCATGTGTTTAATTTATCAATAAAGCTGTCAGGCCTCCACTAACCTGGGCGGGTGTGCCCTGGCATTAATCAAAACACCAGCATCAATCTGTGGGTCCAGAGCTGCCGGCCGGTACTCCATTACATTGACCGTAGCAAGGTTGTCCCTAAGCCAAAGTTTGATGACTGATGCATATCTTGCTGAACAAGACACAATGGGGAAACATTCTAGGGCTTCACACAACAGCGTCCACAGCAAGAGGAGGCCTGAACAGAGAGAGAAAAGAAAGTAAAGCAGCTTCTACCTTTAGTCAGCTGTGTTTGCTCTGCTGTTAACAAGCTGGTAGTTATGGATAGTGGTTTGGGCCATCCGTCAGGGGCAGGCAGTGGGCAGATTGATACAGCAGACCCCCATCCTGTTTTCATTCCCCTTGCTTTTAAGATCCTCAGGACGTGATTTGGGAAATGGCAAACTCCAGCCCACTCATCCATCAATTTCTTGCTTCTTTCCCCTGTGGAGAGAACCAACATATTGCTCCCTTTGGAAGACTGTGTGCCAAGAGACTCGGGGAGAAGTGGAAGAAATAGTTAAAATGTGAAAAGTGGGAAACAAGTGGTGGAGGGATTGTGATAGATGTGCAGCAAATCCTCAGTGAAGGATTTTGGGCTCAAAAGGAGAAAATTACAAGAAAGACGGAGTAGACAGAGAGAAAGGATGCTGCTGGGGTGATGGTGATGCTGATGATGATGATGCAAAAGGAGAGGAGTAGGTGAATTCTGATGGACTTAATTAGAAGATAATAACTAGTTGCAATTTGCTTTATTAACCCCTAGGCCCTCAGCGGTACAGTAGCATGGTAATGACTTCCTCTATCTTTTGGGAGTGGATTTGGACCAAGCTGACGGCCTTCCAGGTAGTTGTAATTGAAGTGATGTACAAGGCGCCGCCTATGAACAATAATTGGTCAGTCTCATGGGTGTAGACAGCTAGATGGAAACTGATGGCCAATGTCAAGTTAAATGTTTGTATGACAGGATAAGCTTCTTACCTGTCAAAGCGTTCATCTGAAAACAATTGTGTGTGCAAGTCAGGAAACAAACACAGCTTTGGCACAGTTTTCAATTAACAGAAAGCAAATGAAACGTTGTCTGTCTGCTTATTACTGCCTTTCCACTACTGTTTTGGAGCTCCACTGTCTCCAAGGCAACAGGTTGCAGTCGAGCTTCACCATGGAAGCGGAAGGGACACGAGGGAGAAGCAGCTGATGAATAAACTGAACTAGAAAGCCATCATGTTCAAGTTATTGACTAATCATTTGCAGGTTTTGATTAATTCGCCGATTCAAAATTCTTTTCATTACATAGTTGTTTACTCATTTTATGCATCCTTCATTCCGGAGTATTAATTTCCTCGTCAAATAACGCAGATCCTGGGACAACAGTTTTTACTGGCACTGCTTGTTAGCTCAGTGTGAGTCTCTGCATTTTCTCACATTTCACGCCTTTGTTGAATGTCCTTTTTGTCCTTGTCACTGTTCCTCGATTGATGACCGAGACAATTATAAGCCAGTCAATCACCAGTTCGCACATGAAACCCATCTGAGAAACTCCTGAGATCCAGCTCATGAATATTGTATGTGCATTTCTGTCACCACGTTAAAGCTCCTTTGCGTAAATATCACCATGGGTGAATTGTTTTGACACCAGCCTGTCATTTTTCGGACTGCTTTTCTTTTTTCTTTTTTCTTTTTGACATCTCTTTCATTCTGGAATCTCTCCTCAAGCAAGAAAGCCGGGGGAGGAGGATGGGTGAATGAAAGACAGCAAGGAAGATGGACTCTGCTTTTCCTCCCCGTGAATCACCAGTGGGGAAAGGAGGTGAAAGACTGACAGCATGACGAAAATTTAATTAATTGCAATATCTGGAGCTCCATAAACAAGTGTTGGATTTTCAGTTTAGGGCAGAAATCCATGGTTGACAGACAGGAATGCATTGTAGCTCATGCTGAGGCTCAGTTTCTCTGCAAGTGCTGGCAGGTATTGATCAATGATCATTTACATATGCCCTTAACTTTGCCAACCATCAAAACAAGTCAACAACACAGCACTGACATTGGAGAGTGAAAAGAAACCAAAAATCTGTGGATGTCACGACAACCCCCGCGTGTCTTGTTAACATCACACTCATTTTCACAGTTTTCTCTGTCTGTGTGGGGCCCTCCTCTGCCAAGTCGATGTGATGCACGAGCTCCATAAACTTAACTAAGCCCAGACAGAAGTGTTGGCCTACACCCAGGGGAGTCATGTCCAATTTTGCACTTCATAGCCAATAAGCTCCACAGATAAGGCTGTATTCAGAATATCTAATTGTCTGTCAAGAAACATCTTAAAACAAACAAGCTGTAGTAAGATATGCATGACAAATAACGACAAATACAACATGGTGTAATCCAAAGAAATATGCCGTTACTTTGAAAAAGAATTGACAGATTTTTTTTTCTTGGCAGCTCAATCTGTTTGGTTTATTTGGACTGTTTTCATTTCTAATTTATGGCATTTTGAAAAATATGATGAATACACCACCCCAAATATTGATATAATATCTCCATAGCAGCGGCCATCTCACCTGTCAAAGATGCTTCCAACTGCTGAAGGCCTCTTGTGTGATTATTTGATTGTAGTTGAGGTTATTTCCCACTGGCTGGACTCCTTCATGAAATCTGCATTTACTGTGGATTTCAGGAGTATCTTTCCTTATAACAACTTATTCCAAGATCACAGCAGTCCTCCTAATGACCACCAAATAATTCACACACCTAAGGGTATAGGAAGTACCTAGTATTTCAGTGCATTCGCAGTGCTGATGAGGCATGACAGGAAAGTTCAGCACGTGAATCGTGTCGGAGGGCTTCGGCACACACAGGCCTGTGATGACGTAGCTCATGCGCACAGATTTTATTTTTACTCCTCATGGTGAGTGGCTGAAAAAGAGATATTTCTGGAAATGTGACCATCGCATTAGTGTGTGGAGTCACTCTTCTGCGTGCATGTGATGATGAGTCCTGGGTTTGGAGGAATGTCTGGACAGTAATTGCAACATTCTCCCCTGAAAATCAGAAGAAACTACATTCGAATTGCTGTCAATTCTCTCCTGGGGTTCTTTTGTGGGGATGCCACTCGGAGCTGGTGACTCAGTTTTCAGATGTCAGTAGCTGGACCAAATGCCATCAGGAATTTGAGCATAGAGTTCTTACACTCTTTGAAAATGTTGACCCTCGTGATACAGAATCTGCCTTGCCAACCCCAGTGTGTGCCTTTTACAGCGTATGTCTACTTCTGCAGAATTCTGATTGGCATATTGTATTGCTTTCATAGCATTACAAATCTGAGTGAAAAATAATGACGTGCTGCACTGCTGAGCACTCACTGTGCTGCACGAGTATGAGCTCCTCTCACCCTATTAATACCACATGCACATATAGAGAATGTATGCATAGCAGCCATTTTGTAGCACAGCACTTAGTGCATGATTATGGAAATTAATCATGATCCCTACAATGAAATTACAACTTGGTGTTATTTAAGCTCTCCTAATCAATAAAGGAGACATCATTTTCATTCACAACGCAGCCGAACTCAGCCGTGTGAAACTGACTCTCAGCTACATATTTTCAGCACTCCTATGAACTTCCCACTGTAAAATGGCTGTCATTCATTTTCATTAACTGCTATAAATGAGGCTGACATCTGCTGCATTAAAAATGTAATTATCAGAATACATAAATATGTAATTGCTGCCACCTGCATAATTGATGTGCACTAATGCACAATGTTGAAGGTATAAACTTCCACTTAGCGGGCGCATGCCACCTGAACAATAGGTGGGCTCCTGAGTGATAATTGAACCCACAGACGATTCTCGGGCCTGGGAAAATGTTAATCACAGAAGATGGATCCTTCATTAGCCGGCTCCTCCATAAAAGCACCATTCATATCTGTGAAGTAGAGAGAAATAGCGGTAGAGTGGGAGAGAGCGAGAGATGCTCCTGGTGTGCGAAGAGGCGAGAGGGATAGCCCCTAACACTTCCCCGAGCTCAGCAAAGAAAGATGACCTCAAATTCACACAGAGGAAGCGAAACACCAAATCAGGCATGTGCCAGGGGAAAAAATCTAATTAAGTTTGAGTCATCTTTATGGTGATTAAGATGTTAGCTAATGCATGATACATGACATTGCAACCAATGGACAGCCAGTTCATACTAGAGTGATGCGACTCTGTATCCAAATGCTACTAAGTACAGGGCCACAGAGTCTTTCTAGTTTTCAATTAATCATGTCCCGCATTAAACTAATATCACTCCATGTGCTTGATGGTTATGCTGGTAAGCATTTCTGAGGCTGTTGCAGAAATCTGCAAGCAGCCCCAGGTTAGGAATGTGTGCATGCTTGCAAGATATTATCAATGGGTGAGGAGAAGGGCAAGCATGGGGGAGGAGACTAAGGTAAATGTGTGTTTACAGTGTGCATTCTTTCATATTTAGCATATTTTTATGGCTTTGAATGCCCTGGACCTGCCATCCCGGTCACAGCTTCACCTCAGGGGCCATTCCTGCAAATATGGACATGCATAAATGCATTCACTACTTCATTACCTCAATAACTTAGAGGCTTTTTAGGATGTTTGAATGTGTGTGTAAGGACTAAAGTTGATGCTTTTATGTAAAGATGTGACTCACTGAAGGTGTTCACATATTCCTGGAGATAATGCTTGCTAATGTGATGACCTAAAGTGAAACGTTAAGATTTGGCTGATGAAACAGGAGGCACAGTTTTGTTCGGATGGATACAGAAAACAATATCTTTTTTCCAATTTTAGCGTGGGAATGGAACCATGCTATTGCCTGCTGTTCACGAACGCTGTGTAGCTTAGTTTCAGCTTTTTTTTTCCGACCTTAGTTTGAGGACAGACCCACATAGGCTGTGATCTCACAGGCTGCCTCCAGAAACGCCGCAGCCAATCGGGAAACTCCGTCACGACCCATCCCCTCCTCCCCACCCCTGAGCTCGTCGGCCCGATCAGAGCAGCCAGTCAGGGGGCCACTGAGCTGTGGCACGTCGGACCGCATTACCCAAAATTCCCTGTGTATCCCCAAGGCTCTGCTACACTGGGAGTGTGTGGTGTTGTCTGAGGCCTGTCTGCGAGGTAGCCTCATTTTTCATCTGCTGTTCCCTCTCTCTTTCTCTCTGACTCTCGCTCTCTCTCTTTCTTTCTCTTCCCCCTTCCTCTCTCCCTCTCTCTGTGTGACCTCCCAGCCTGCCTCTCTCTTGCTAAATTTGGCATATATCCCTTTAGTGTGCGCCTTTGTGTCCCAGTGCAAGAGTTTGTCTGTGGCCTGCTGTCCTTTCGTTTCCCCCACCCTGCAATACCTTTCTCCTTCTCTTGTCTGACCCCCCACGGGAAGCGGTTGTCGGTGTTTGTGCGCATGTTCTGATGCTTTGAGTAACTGAACATCTCTTTGAAATAAACAGCCACACACACATACACCCCCAATTATCTCTGTGTCTTAATTAGGCCCTCATACTGTGTGGAGACCCTCCCTGGTGACTGGATGTAAGTCTGTGACTGTGTGTATGTTTGCAGGAGTAGCTTCTCTGGTCTAATTCAGCCGTAGTTGTCCTCACTTGCCATGGGATGTTCTGTCAGGCTGACTAATTACCAACTTGTACGTGTGTACGTGTGTGCGTGTGCGCGTGTGCGCGTGTGCGCGTGTGTGCGTGTTCTATTCTGTGTGTGCAGTAATGCAATTCAGAGCACCTACTCCGTATTAGTGATCTCTGCTCTCACTGCAGCTCGAGACATCAATATCGATCACCGTCCTGTCAACACACCCAGTCAGGTTGGCCACAGTCAATGATTTCTTATTTTTGAGGAATCAATTCAGAGGGAGAGTGTACATGTCAGTGAGTGTTTCCCCTCTTTTTTGCATGCGAGTTTATTTGCTAGTGTGTGTACGTGCAAGTGTGTGTATGTATGTCACTTTAGTGGTTTTTGCTCTTCGTATACAGCATTCCTCCAGGCAGCTGATTGACAGCAAGTCGCCCCTGTGGCAGAAAATCCATGGCCTTCTTCCCTCACCTTTACTCTGACTACTGTCTCTCTGCTGCTGATTTATTGTGATGCTAATTTGATTTTGGCTCACTGGCCTCCTACTCCCTTCTGCTATCACCTTCAAGAGGATTGGATAAGGCACCTTAGGCTGTTCTTGGTATTACACGCAGCCTAAAAGTTTGTGGAAAGCGACATATTTTGATGTTTTGCATGTGTGCATAAGCTAATTAGATCTGCAATTAAACAATGATTTTGAGGTTAAGTTGAAGCTGACTTACTGCTTCAACTTGAGGGTGTTTACATTGGAGTTTGAGGTCTTTAATGCATGTTGACTCTGTTTCAGAGGACCAAAAAAAGAACAAAAAATTACGATGGAGTTAAATAAAGTCAGATTTCATGAGGCATTGCATGGATTAAATGAACAGACAGAAATGAAGAGATGAGGAGTGATATGCAGCAAAAGTTTGGGTCAGCATCTTAACCTCAATTGCATCAGGGTGCCTCTAAATTTAGTATTTGGTTGCAAATCTGAAGCAGTCATTAACTGGCTGAAGTCTGCAAGCCTTTAGCAGAAAATTGGCATGTTACTATGTGATCCTCCACCAGACTGGCACATTACCAGACCAGCACTTTGGCTCTTTTTGTGTTCAGTGTAGACTTTAGCAAATGAAGCACATGCTCAGATGGATTAAGGTCAAGAGAATGACCATTTTGGTCGAAAAAGCCATTAACCCTTTAACACACAAAAAAAAATCTTTTTGGCATTTATTTAGGATTGTTGTCCTAAACTCTTCATCCAATATGGATGTGAGCATCTTCAAACACCCTGATATCAAATTCAGCATGCTGGAGTAAAGCCAAAAGAATGAAAAAGGGCAAAATATTACTAGTTACAGACTACTCTATATATCTGAGGAGCACATCAGAGAGTCACAAAAATGGATAATGGTTGTTTGTGGACTGCAGAAATTACTTGCAATCACGGTAGTGGTAGCTCTTTTATTTTGAAGGGTTCCTTTGCATAGTTTGTCATGGAACAAGTGATACACAGAACTCCCAGCTTTGGAAAAGTGCTGCTTTTTGCCCTCGGTGCACCGTCATTTTTTACATCATGTAGTTCAAATGAAAAATCTCACTGGGAGAAAGACCTGAATTCTGTCAACCCATGATTCATGTTTGTCCATATTTGTATTCTGTGCCATCTGAGTCACGCTAGCATTGCTGTTTTCAGATAAGGGCCTTCAGTGATGAGGAGCCAATATAAGAGGCATCTACAGAGTTCCTCCTCTCCATCACCTGGTATCTCTCTCAATCTTTCTTCCACTCTCTTTGTCAGTCTTCCAGTGGTTTGATGGGTGTAGCTGACAGATGACAATCTCATTTCCATTCAGGCATGGTTCCCTGCTATCTAGGGGCTAAGCCATGCAATAGCTATAAGTGTCACATTAAATCCCAGCAAGGGAGATGGGAATGGCAGAGTGACAGAGAAGCCAGTCACAACCGCCATTATCTATGTCTCTGTGGGTGACACCCACAGATAGAAATGTGCAGCTGCAGTGTGCCTGTGTGGAAGCTAAGACATGTTTAGGTAGCCATGATCTTTACAATGTCCCAGAGCAATCTCATGCCTGACACTGACTGTGATTCACTTCACAAGTGGAAAGTGATGGGAGTTCCACATTTGACAGCAGCAGCCATGGTGACAGCGGTGATAATGACAATGATTATGATGGCCATACCGATAGTGATCAATGATGATAATGATTTCAGTCAAAATTAGCATGATGGGATGACTGACAGTAATAGTTATGATCAATATTGGTGGCCCTGCTGAGAATCTTGTCGATGAATGCACATATTAATCATAATGAATTCATCAAGAAAAGTGCCCCAACTATCAGGGGAGTGAGAATGAATTCAAATTGTGCAATTGAAGAGCATTACATGAACAGCAGGGTGTAATTACCTTCGTGTGCATGCACAGATATAGGAGGCACCGAGAATGAAGGTATTCACTGGTTGGCTCCTTGTTCGACGGTAATTAAATCCACCATCCAAGTGATGAAACTTAAGAACTGCAATAATCATTCCAGCGAGTACACATGGAAAGCCAAGTTCTATTGCTCATCCACTTACTGACTGCAGGCTTTCAGCTTCAGACCTCTAATGGGCTCCATTATTGCCAGGGGAATAAATAGCATGACACCTTCATTGTCTGGCACCCATATGCTCAATGACCAAAAGTTTCTGCTGCTCCCCAAATTAACCAGCCCAAAAGAACAATAGCGGCACCTGGAAAAGGGCAGCAAAAACTTCACATGGCAGTCAAAGACAATTACTCCAAGAAGAATGCTCTCCTCTGCATTTAGCTGATGAGGTTTTGGTCAGGTGCGAAAAGAAGAAGTGGAGAGGAAAGAAAAAAAATCCCAGTCCAATTACTGCGACCCTGAAGAGATTTGGAAGCTCTCGCAATGGTGTTTGAGGGGTTGTTTGAATGGAACAGTGGCAGAAAAGGGGAAAATGAATTATCGATTCTAATTACACAGGCCTGCGATTCTCTGCTCTCTGTGTGACAGGCCTCTCCTCGGTCCTGTCATTGTGGACCCTGTTTATGGGAGAGGCTAAGACATTAACATTGTGCAATGTCCGGGGTTGTTAAGTGACTGAAGTTGTTAACATTGATTATTTAGTTACTCTTTAAATTGCACGATGGTTCATGGTTTTTAGGGTTAACTTGCAAGAGCAGTCTTTAAATTGTTCGGTCCCACATTAGCGCATACTGCCACAGTGGCTGTTTAACTCACAGCTAAACACTCTTTGTACAGTACATTTATTCCTCAATGTCAAGAATACTGCATTCCTGCATATTACCGGTTAAGTTTATAATGCTTTCTTGAGGATCGCTGTTCCTAGATTTACAGCTGAGCTCAGCTGTGTCTGCCTTGCATAAGTTATTAGCATATGTATCGAACATATTTGCATGCAATACCTCTTAAAAAGTTCCCCAACAAGCTGCTCCAAACTCTACCTGGGTTTGCAATATATAATCCTCAGGCTCAATATGAAAGTCAGAGATTTAAATGCAATCATCTACAAATTTCACACCCATGCTGTTTTCTCTTTGGTACATAAAATCTTAACTACAAGCTCTATTTAGTCTTTTTTTTTTAATTGTACGAAAAGAAATGCTAAATGCCAGTTTTCCTAAATGTCTTTGTTTGAATTGTATTTCCAATGCAAATTACAGCTATTTTTTTTTCTTCTTCCTCATTGTCTTGAGTCGTATTGCAGTTTTTCTGCTTGTCTGAAGGCCGACTTTGAGGCACATGCACCATGCTTCTGTGCACGGACACATGCACATTTTGCATTATGGTGATGTGAGCTCAGGGTGGGCATGAGGCGTCTGATGAAAACAGGACATACTCATTCAGAATACTGATGAGATGTGCTGCAGATTCCTCAAATGTGAAAGTCATACACACATACGGCATTTATACACAACCTTCACCTCGTTATCCCTGTCATGACTTGCTCTCTCGTATTTATCCCTAATATACTTTAATATCAAGCTCATTGTGATAAATAAATGCCAAACAACTCCAAAATAACTTAGACTGGTTATTTTACTGAGATAACAGAGAAGACAGTTTTACTCCCTCTATTCACTATAGAATAATAGAGCTTTCACTGCTGAAGTCATGTTGGATGTGTTCTGAACGGGGGTGGTAATATTTTACCCGCCATCAGAAGTTATCCACACCAGCTATATCATTTGTAAATCCTGATAGTATTTTCTACCCCAGATAGTGGTGTTTTAGAGGAGATGAATAATATAAACCATTAATAATATTTTAGTGGTGATGTATCTGCATGTTTTTGGAGTTATACAGTAAATCTTAGGCCACTTTTTCTTCCTGATAAATGTTAAAGATTTAACTGCATTCATGTGCTTTGGTGCATGACCACAGTTGCTTCACATTCTCAAGATAAAGTATTTAGCAAATTCTGAGCTATGTATGCAAGAGTTAGATTATACCCTATAAGATCAATGGGCTCTGTATGCAATAATTTGAGATTTCTTTTCTCCTTGTCACATTCAGAGCGCTTTAGAATACTGATGATATCTTAGATATTATTCATGCAATAATAACTACTGAAATGCCTTGTGATGAAACCTTGGTAGAAACTCAGGAACATTTTGAATGTTTAATTGAGGCAAATTTTGTTCCTGTGCCATAGTTTTTTGCTCAAAAATGTCCTGGAGTCTAGTACTTTCTAACAGTCCAGGAGCTATTGGGATGTAATTTTCAGCATCATTGCTTGGTCAAACCTCGTGGCTGCTAATCTACAGCAGCTAATTCACACAGTAACTCACTGGGTGTTAGTGGTATTCATATTAGGAGCCAGAGTTTCTTGTAGTGTTTTTAATGTTACATTGTGGACTCATGAGTCACTGAAATGAGCTGATTGTGACTATTTTGGAGACAGGTCTCTTGTTCACAGTGAGCTGTGTTATTCAAAGTATGGAAATTTAAAAGTAATAATAATAAGTTTAAAAAAACGCTTTATTTTTGACATTTTTGAATTTGTTTTGATTCATTAGACAATCACTTGCTGTAGAAGGAAGCAGCGAGGCAGTTTACTTAAGCAAGCACATATAAAGTGTGTTTAGCAGGGCATTAATAGAGTCTTTGACCTCATGCTAGGTTCTGCAATCTGTTTTTGTTGCTTAAAAATGAAAATAAATTGGCTTAAATGGATGCTACCACATCTGAGACTTTGCCGTTTTGGTCTGGACTGCTTCATTCGTGAGTCAAAAAACAGAGCTCCATTGTGTTGGCAAAGCTGATGAGGCAAGCCATCGCTTTGGCACTTCAATCTCTCGTTCTGCCTCTGCAGGACACCCATCGGCTGAAACATCAGAGCGAAGTTGCAGTGAATACAAAAAAATGAATAAATAATTGGGTGTGTATCTCTCCCTCTCAGAAGATTCAGTTTGCCTAGGTTCAAAGCCCACCATCAGATGCAAAACACTCTTTAGATAAACTTTTAATAAGCTGCGATTCAAAACCAAATCAATATGATTTGAGTCATCCATGATTTATTAGTTTTACTTTTAATGAAAGTGACAAAAACAAATCAATTAAATATTTATCATCATAAATACTCTAGCAATTATCTTTCCACAATACCAGGAGTAAACACGGGCAGTGATATATTATAAATCTTTATTTGACGGTTGAAGCATAATCATTTTATGCAGAAATTGAATCTCACATAGGACATTGTGCATTCATGTAGATGGATCTCTGACTGTTGTGATATCAATTAATCATTAAACCCCTTTAAATGTAATAATCCTGTGAGGTTCACATGAAAATAATCCTAAAAAGATGTGTCTGTCCATTGTTTGTCTAGTTTACCTTTTCCTTGAGGTACTTCAGGTGTGGTGAAATTCAAATTTTGAAAGATAAAAGCTTAAAAACTGTTGAGTTTCTGCTCATCCAAAAGTTACAAGACCAAAGGTATTAAAAAACAACATATGTGATAAACACTGCCAGGCCAAAAAATAAAAAAAAAAAGTCGCCACCTGGATTTAACTAAGCAAATAGTAAGAGCCTTCCATTGGATTATTACTGCAGTGATGAATATGTTTCAGCTACAACAACTTTTTAATCCTAGATGACGCAGTGAGGAGCTTCTCATTTCTTACACAACAGTGTTGGAAGACTTATCCTGTGGACATGGAAAGGATGTTAATATGTCTCAGAAGGGTCAAATTATTGGCCTGCATCAAGCAAAGAAAACAACTAAGGAGATTTCTGAAACTACTAAAATCAGGTTAAGAACCATCCAACGCATTATTAAGACCTGGAAGGATAGTGGTGAACCATGATTTTTGAGGAACAAATGTGGTTGGTCATATGGGCTGATGGGTCCAGATTTACCCTGTTCCAAAGTGATGGGTGCATCAGGGTAAGAAGAGAGGTGGATGAAGTGATGCACTCATCATGGCTAGTGCCTACAAGCCTGTGGGGGTTAGAGTTATGATCTGGGGTTGGTCAGGTTCAGCAACGTTATGTTCCCAAAGAATGAGGTCAGCTGATACCTGAATATACTGAATGACCAGGTCTTTCCATCAATGGAGTTTTCCTTCCCTGATGGCATGAGCATGTTCCAAGATGACGATGCCAGGACTGATGGGGCTCACATTTTCACACATGGATTGTCCTCAACAGAGTCCAGACCTCAGCCCCACTGGTGAATCTTTGGGATGTTCTGGAGAAGAGTTTGTGCAGGCGTCCGACTCTCCCATTATCAATATAAGATCTTGGTGAAAAATTAATGCAACTCTGGACAGAAATAAATGCTGTGACATTGCAGAAGCTTATTGAATGAGTGCCATACATAAAGCTAAAGGCAGTCCAACAAAATATTAAGAGTGTTTGACTTTTTTTTGGCCGGGCAGTGCATATTAAAGTTGTCTCCTTGTGCTGCACTCCAAGCACTTCTGCAAGACTGTGACTGTTCCAACGTATGAAACACTTCAACCACCATCTGCAATGATTATGAAAACTATTAAACTCTGGAAAACAGTGGACATTCTACTCAAATTTTATTTTGGGAAAGAGGATGAAATCACAGGGAATCAAATCTGGTGAATAAAGGGAGCAGTTTTTTTGTCGCCAAAAAACCTGCCTATAATCACTGTGTAGCACACTGGAGCACTCACATATCATTGCGCCACCTTGCAGGACGTAAAAATAGAACTTGACAGTCTGACCCTGAGAGAATAATTCGCAGTGTGTAACCATAGGAATGTTGGAGAAAAAAAAATTAGCAACCTCCTGACCAGACACACCTTGCAGGGCTCCAGATTCACTTTTTCCTTTGTAGCACAGGTGTGACCACCTTTCTCAGTTGGCCACTCCTTCCCACTCTTTTATTTATTTATCTATTTATTTTTTTGCAGTGTGGTATTAATCAACCTTGCATGCTGATGAACACATTTTCTTAATTTGTATAACTTATTTTTGCATTGATGTATAGATTAAGAGGACAAAATTACAACAACATTCAGAAAATATCTTGATTTTGGCACCAGTCTTTCCCTAGAGGTTGTCTGATATCACTGCTCAAAGTCCTCACTGCCAGAACATCTGCTTAACGATAGACACAACAATTTACTGATGTTCCCTAAACGCAATACCTTTAGGCTACAGTAGAAGCTGCCAGGAGGCTGCATTGTGCTCAGACATGTGTGATCAAAAATGATGCTGAAAAGAATGAAAGAAAGCATTCTAATGTCAGATTTACCCAAGGTAACACCAAAAGATTTGATTTCCATGCACTGCTTTCTATAGGCGGACTTTTCTATGAGCGGAGTGCATTTTAAATGTCAATAACTCAACTGGTCATGTTCATTTAATTGTGGGAAACCAAAATCATGACTGTTTTTAATATTTATTTAATGTTACAGCCCTACTACTGCGTGGACCACTGTGATTGAACATAGTAGTTTTTGGGTCAGTTGATTTTTCTCTGCATGCACCTGCACTTTCATCATTTGGTGTGTCGGACAGGTCTGTGTCCACCAGCTTCTTTCTTTCTCTCTTATTTTTTTTTTTTTTCAAACAATCAGCTATAGATGCTTCAGTTATAACAGTTGGGTTGTTTCATGCCACAGTGAACCACAACAGCCACTGCAGCAGCTACTTATGCTGACCAGAGGAGCACCGAATCAGCTCCGTGATCATCATGCACTCACACAAATGTGACCATATGAAATTTTAACTCGCTCACTCTTAAAAAATGTCTGACTATTTTAGTCACAGTCTGGAGCCACGCCTTGTCTGGTTTTGGAAACTATGGACTCTTCCGCTGTGAATACTCCCATTGTGGCAGCCAGAGATGCACTCCTCTTCAGCAGTGATGATCCTTGACATGAAGGTTGTCTCAGGCTGACACAGAATGGGATGTGGTCTACTCTGCTTCTATTTGAGGTTCATGGATAAATTTCAAATGTGCACCAGCCAGTTTTCACACAAGCTTGTAGAACATGTTATTACATTCTGATCCATGACGGTTACTACAGTTAATCAGCCTGGCCCATTATCGTGGCCAATATTTGGTATTTCTTTGATTATCAGTATCTGTATTTTTATTGACCATTTATTGATCCATTACTACTTCAGGTCTGATGCAGCCTCATCTCTCTGTCTGTCGTCACTCTGTGGTCTCAGAAATGTCTCTTAAGCAAAGACTGCAAAAACTGAACAAGAAACAAGCCGTTGCCTCAAATCAAGAAATTTTTCTCACAGTGGCTGAGGCTATGTTAACAGCTGACGGCTAAGTTAGAAGGCATCCACAAATTACCCTGAAACAGAATATGGAAAGCAATAATTAATGATACTTTAAGATATGGACGTGGGTGGGCAACAAAAATGATAGAACAGTAAAAGATTAAGAAAATAGAAAAGCACAGCACTTCTATTGTCACTTCTATTTCTATTTTACATATTTAGTTATAGTCACACTTATCAATGAAAGAGCCTAGTTATAAATGGTTCTCTGCTATCACATGCTGCATCTAATGTATATCAGGTCCAAAGTTCAGTTATTGACCTTTCTTGATCACCAATAATGGGCATCAGTAAAAAGTAGTGATGGACACAATTTTCAAAATTTATCTAATTAATTACAGGCTTAGTAATTAATTGTGATTAATCACATTTTTGTCAAATAGCAATATTTGACACAATAAGCAAACTTTTTCAATTCAAATAAATTTTGGTTGACGACTGAAACAATGAATGGGCATATAAGTGAACTTAAACAACAATAATGTTTATGTTCCGTTTATATTTATCTGCATTTTTCATCTGTCTACGACATTCACAGATTACTGCAAACTCAACGTGCAATTATAGCGATTATATTCAATATTTTAAGACTTCTTGTAAACTTCAGCATGTTTAATGTCTTGAAAAGTGGTCTGTTATGGCCTGGCTACACTGTGTGTACCAGGACTGTCGTAGCTAATGTTAGCTCGGTGCTAGCAGCAACATGTTTTCCATTGAGGTGATACCGTCGGCTTGCCATTGGGAAGTTTTTTAAAGGAAAATTTTCTGCCCAAAAAGCTCAATGTGGTCTTGTCTTCTGTCACTGTTCGCCAAACTTTCTTGCATGCTGACATCAGTGCATCCTGTGCATCTTTTTTGCGGCTGGCAAACAGACTTTAGGTTCATTACCGCCACCTAATGGGCTGGAGTGTGCATCAGTGTTACCGGTGTGCCAGAAATTAGGGAACTGAGAAAGGTGCGATGAAGTGCATTATTTTTTTAATGCGTTATTTTAATTGAATTAACACGTTGAAGTCTCAGCCCTAGTAAGAAGCAAAGAAACAATCAAAAAAAACATATTGGTCGATCCTTACAGAGCACTGTATGTGTGTGTGCAGTTTTGTGCAACTAATACAAGGAGCCGTAATGGAAGACACCATGCAGTGGCAAAGTTGTGTGTTTTTCTGTTCTCACTTGAGTGTGTTCAGACATGTGTGATTGGATAGGCCGGATAAGATCTCATTTCTATTGCTCAGCAGAGCTTTGATGAAGTACAGTGAGCAGCTTGAGGATGCTGCAGAGGGTCTGACTGGTCGACAAGCACATTCCCAGTCCCATATTTACTGTACCCACTGATTCATTACTGTATAATCCTGGAATGTGGAACACAGAGGGAGAAAAGGAGGAGGTAAGGGGAGATACGAGTGAGGAAAAGCAGACCGTCTATGTCTCTGTGACAGGCCTTTGAAATGGGAATGGAGATAATACTTTAAAAGCATTAAAGAAATATTGAATATCAGCAGTATAGGCTTCATATTGTCAGATTGAATGTTTCCGTATTATTTCATTTTCTTTCTCTTTTCTCTCAGTCTGTCTGTCCTCACGTATCAATTCCCTTAAAAAATGTGCAGCAGGAGGACATATGAAAAGAAATCAGACATCCCCTGTGCCAGTGCGCTTACATGCACAGATTTACTGGTTTCACAGCCCCCTACCCCCTCACCACCTACTGCCTGCTCTCTCTCTCTGTCTCCCTCAATCTTTCTCTCTATCTCTCTCTCCCTCTTCCCCTCTTCTCTCCCCCAAAATTCAATCTTGTATTTGCTAGTGATGGAGAGTAGCTCGGCAGTTTTATGCCAGGCGCAGTAGAATATATTAAACTGCAGGGGGAAATAAATAAATAAATAAAGAGGGGATCTATCTGTCCTAGTTTCTCTTCATTGAATGAGCATGATTTGGTCGCGTATGCTGTTTTATTTACTTTTTTTTTTCTTTCCGCTGAATGCGATACAGTGTTCAGTACAGTTTGTAGCCAAATATTGATATTGACTGCCTGGGGCTTGTGTGGAAGGTGATGGGATGGCAGGGAAAAGGACGGTTCACTTCTTAAAAGGGAGGGTTCTGATGACAAAACTTATCAGAGCAGGGATTATGTTATATAACAGGACAAGGTGTCTCATTCTGGGTGTGACAAACTAAGAAACCTCCAGTAATACAAGTAAGAAAATGATGGATGGATAGTTTTGGTCTTTTCCTGGATTTGGTTAACAGTAAGGTAGAAATGAAATGTAGTATATTTTCAACCTCACTATTGGAGCAGTAAACTGATATTCACAGTTGTTTGGTTATTGTTTAAACCCCTAGCACCTTATCTTCCTATCAAAGATACATATTTCATTTTTTAAAAAAATTAAGATAACTAATTCCTGGCTTAGAACAACACATGGCTTAGAATACACATCTGTGAAGTCCCTGCCTCTCTTTACAGTCAGCCCTTCTCACTGATTGCAGCTCGAACACACCAGCTCACCTCTGCTTAAACACTGTAAAACTACTTTACACAATGGCAAGTTGTGATATTTAAGCAATTCACCCATACATGGCCCACTCAAAAGTCCCTTGTAAAGGAGAATAATGATGCTAAAAGTTCACCCTGCAGTTAGACCGGATTGGTTACTTAGGTTTATTACATATGAAACCCCAGAAGTCTAAATCTGTGTTTTTTTATACTGTCATCATTACACTGCAGTTTTTAAAGTGGAAACCCTCCTCTAAACTCCTCTAAAAGTGTTTGCTAGATTAACGTGTTTATTAGGATTGTTGTACAAGTCTTACAATCACTGCCCTGACCACATGTGCCAAAGATGACGCCGAATATTCAGATCTCTAAAAAAATATTCGGATACCACCGTAACCACCGAATATTTGGATATTCGGGTCCAGCCCTACATTTAAACAAATGGAGCATTGCTTTCACTTCCATGTTGTGCTAAACTCCTGCTAATGTGCAAATCTTTGCTGCAAAATGAAATTGAAATACAGTTCTTCTTAACAAGAACTTAATGTAGTTTATAAATAAACTTGTACTCAAAATGCCTTGCATTATGAGCATTGGCTTGGTCATAGACACTGCAAATTACCGACCTCCATAAACACCTCACATGCAGGCGACAGCAGCTGTGCACAAAGAAGCCTCTAGTCTCCACTCAGTTACTGCAGCACGCATCACTCAGACACGCGTGTCACCAAATATTGCTTTGAAAACAGCGAGATAACGTGGTGTGTGTCTCATTGACCCAAGTTGAAACTAAGTGTTTTACTTTACGGTCTGTTTTTTATGAGCACGGCACATTTTAAATGTCAATGTCGCAGTCGATTATGCTCATTTAGCTGTGTGAATTAACTGGAGTTTAACACTCGCTTTTAAATCTGACTCCTGCAGTGATATTTGAAAAAGAACACCTTGACTAGACAGTACAGCAAAAAGCTTGGGACTAAGTTATGTTTGTGTGTCTGTATGTGTGTGAATACAATATGATGTTCCCTTTGGACCTTATCTGAAAAGCAGGAAAAAAGGCATGAATGAACAGGTCACTTTTGTGTGTGTCACTGTCTCTCTGGCAGCAAATAGCTTTATGGAATCTTTTGCTGGGGATTGAACCAGCAGATGCGGTGATGGAGAGATGAAAAGAGGAGGAGGGAGTGCGGAAGAGGAAAAGATTGAATAAGGGAATGAAAGCCAGACTGCAAGGAGAGATGAAAGGAGCTTCAGAAGGAAAAGAGACTAGTGAAAATCAGGTAGGAGTGTCTGAAATGTGTTGCAGAAGATGGAGAGAGCATGTGAAAGGAAGACAGAAAAAGGGAAAAAATAGAAAGGCTAAAAACAAAGAGAGGCTAAGACAAACAAGCAGGGAAAACCACAAACTCGACTGACAGAGCTGATTGATGGAGATGAGCTAGAGGGAGATGGGTAGCAGTTATTGAAGGAGAGTGCAGCCAATAACCTCCCGTGGGTCCGTTGTGTCAAGTCCGTATCCACAGCCAGCAAGGCAGCAACTGTAATAGGGATTCCCTATTGACCAGTCGATGGGAGCCAGGTGGGAGGCTGTGGATCTATTCTCCCAGTCCTGGTAGGCTCAGAGCACCAGCTGACACCACCTCCATTTATCAGATTTTCCATGCTGCTCTCCCCATCTTCTATTTTCCTCCCTGTCATCCTGGATTTCCTTCCCTTTTTACTTTGAGCTTTCACCTTCCTCCTGCTTCCCCTCCTCATATTTCTCTTCCCCGTCACTCTCTGCTTCAACACAGAGAAGCAGCTTTGTCGAGGGGCTGTGATCAATACCGCCTGCGTCTTTTGCAGCCTTGACATTACTGTGAAACAGAGGAAGCAGCAAGAAGTAAGACAGAAGACAGACAACAGCCGGTGGTTGTTTTGATTCAGGTGAAGAGTTGAGGGTGTCATGGGTATCTGTAAAAGGTGTCACATCTCCAAATAAAACTTCAAAGTTTTGACCTACCTCTCCGTTCCTGGAATCCAAAACCCTTTCTACTGCAGTGCATCCACCTGAATGTTTCAAGACTGAACTGTCAGTCAAACGTCAGTACATGCCCACTCACTTCCTCCCTCTTCGAGTTCCTTATATTTCTTCAGTGCCTGACACAAAAACACACTTTCTGTTTTGATGCGCGCCCAACTTCTCCTCATTCATCTTTCATATGTGTTGGATGCTCAAAAGCCCACAAAACTTCCAGCATGCTCAACAGGGAGATGCATTACCGCCGGTGTCAACTGTCCCTGTTGCCGTGGCACCCAGATGCAGCCCGGAGATCATTGATTGACGTACTGGCAGTATCATGGCTGACATGACAAGACAAGTGACGGGTGACACTCTGACACCCAACTCTCACGCCAAGCAATGACAGAGCCTCATGGATGACAACACGCTTTCGCAGACTTCCTTTACATGCTATAACATGCACAGATGCACTGTCTTTCAGAGTATAGATCATGTATCGATCACATGCGTCAGACAAACAGTCCCCAGACATTCTCAGAGACGCTTCCACTCAGAGCCCTTGATGCTCATATGCGTTGCCGCTCTCACATACACACTCAGACACGCACACAAACACGCTCCCATCTCCCAAATCCGTCTTTTCCACGGCTCATTTCCTTCCTCCTCTCCTCTAAAAATGACAGTGGCAGATATTTCCACTCACTCGGAAGGAAAAAGAGCAGATACATCTAGTTGAGTCACAAAATTGGGTTCAAATTATATTGCTCTGTCAAGGCAGCCTTGACTTCTTCTTACCAGACCTGACATTTGGAGTGCATCGGCAGGATACCAATTTTGCTCTCTTCCTCCCATTCAACATTGGACTGACTCACTTTGTTATGTATTTTGGATGCACTCATGGCCTGTTAGATATTGTTTTACTGGCAGGATGTTTTCTCTTAGTCTTGTTCATACCGCTTATCAGGTCATAGGAAGAACATGTCATCCACGTATTATATGCGGTTTTATCCCAATCTGTCAAGCTGTCTAGTGTATACAGCATTTGATAGGACTGGATTTGATGAAACTTCACTGATACCTGTGTGTTTCTGCTGCAGGAGTGTAGTAAAAGCTCTGCCACTCAGCTTGATCATATTTTGTTCATCTTAATGCATGAGATAGTCAAGCAAAAATTAGCATAGACCTGCGCCACTTGCATGGCTGCCTATGTTATGCATGTTCTTAAAAAAAAAATCTAATTATGCCATATAGCTATAAACTGTCAGTAGCAGATGTTACAACTAAGTACGCTATGGATATGTACTTTAATAAGTTGTTTGAGGGCAGATACGGCAGAAACGTCTGCATTCTAATTTATCTGTTCCTGCTGTTTGTTTTTCTTGACATCAGCCTGATATGCGTAGACAGCTGCTAGCTAGCGTTAGGTAGAAACAAATTGAACAAAATGAAAACCACTGCTCTGTCAGATCCCATGGCTCATGCATATCAGTGTACATTCTTATTTCAGGCCATATCTCTTGTATACACTGATATATTCACTAGAAGATACATGCATGCATACCTCTTGTCATTTATTTTACTGCCATGACCGCGAGAAGGTGAACTACCTCTGGCTATACAGGATACACAGGGCCAAAGCAGATGTGACTTGCACAATATGCACAGCTTTTTGAACAATTTGATAATATAGAATGAGAATACACAAGCGGAATTTTAACCCTCTTATAACCCCAAGCAGTCTCTGGCTGTTTTCTTCTCCTGTCACATTTTTACTCACGGCGAATTCTTTTCTCACTGCAATATCAAGTCAGCATCACAATAACGTTGAGTAGAGGGAGCTTAATGTTTTTTGTTTAGTTGAGTTTTTTTTTCTTTGCAGTATAACAAATTTATTGTGCCATAAGTGATAAAATAGAAAATTGTTCTTTTTACAAAAATTGTGACAAAACAAAATAAAAAATGTAAAACCTTTTCTAAGTGTCCACAGGTGTTGCTTACCAAGACAAAAAACAATGGTGGTTGTCCAAGCAATAGATGTTTTACTAGTTACATTTTCATTTGTTTCTATACTCGTTTCTTATTGCACCCTGTGTAAACACAGCCTGCAGTTCAACCTAAAAGTCAGTCATAGGTCACAGTTGAGTCATGATTGGCTTTGCAGTTGTGCCGCTAACAGTTTATTTTGGGTAGTGCTTTTAAAGAGACATGGAAAATAAAGTGATTTGGATGAAATATCTTGAATTTTAGCTTAAATTTGGTTGTCTTTTCCAACAAAATTGAAAGTCACACATGATTAGTTGAAGGAATGTCAGAAAGTTAATACATTCAGTGATTCTTCATTGTTTTGCTGTTACTGTCTCTGATGACTAGTGTGATTTTGGTGATTTTTAATAAAACATTCAAACTTTCAAACCTGCTGGCAGTTTTGGGGGTTCAGAAGGTTAAAATATAGAAATATATGAATATGCAGCATGTTATTGTAGTGAGATATGGCTGTAGCAAGAATGACTATCACAGTCAGCAAATATCTGAATTCTCTCGATGGGTTGCCAGTAATGGTTCAGACCTTCTGCACCCATTTGCATAGTCATTTTAAAATATCTTGCCTGCCAACCTGCAGGGCTGCACCATGCTCCCAACTTGTCACCAACTTTCCTTACAGTCCAAACCACTGCTAAATGCTCTTTTCCTAAGCTAAGATTAGTGTCAATGACACTCCTGAGCCGACACCTAAAGGAAGGAGCTGCAGAGAGACAGGCTAATTGAGAAATAGCAGATCCCCTCCTCAGGATAGGCTAATGCAAATTTGTGCCTAGAATCAGTTTCTGTTCAGTTAGTCGTATTTCTACCACTCTAACTTCTACTGGACTTACTGTATTTAATCATTGATACAATGTTGCTGAACTATGCCTCATTTAAATTGCATGAATACAAAATAATTTTATAGGCATATTTTGTATGAGACTGGAAAAGACAGAGACATGGAGGAAATATTAACAGACCAATTTGATTTCATGTCGTTAATAAAGTAAAAAACAAATGGACACACACACACACACACACACACACACACACACACACACACACACACACACACACACAGCTGCACATGCACACACAGAGCTTATTTTTTCAAAGGACAAAGTGGAAAACAAGCTGGTGAAGTGGTGAAAACCACCACATGTAAAATCCCCAGGCTTTGACATGGTATTGAGAGGATGCAGGGATTTACTGAACAGCCGGAAGGCTTTAGGTTTAAACCACACAAGCTTCTCTTTTGATTTTGGATCTCCTTCACATGAGCAACAAATTTAGAGTTAAATAGGTACAGGATTTAAACCATTCTCCTCAATATTACCTTCAGTTAAAATACAGACACAGGAAAAGCCTGTGCACTTTATTTCCAAACCTCCAGACCTCCTCTTTCTGTGGAAACGTGTCATAGTACAAGTGAAATTCAGATGTTCCTCCTACAAGACAGTCTCAAAAGCACAGAGCAAAATACTGCTGTTAACATTTCTCAAAGTGTTTTGTGGCTCAACAAACGTCTCTGTTGTACTGCCTTTCATGACCTTTCCACATTCTCGAAGTCAAAGCATTGAACACGTTGTAAAATTTGAACAACTCGATCGTCGCTCATCGTCGCTCTGCATTTGCATCTTGCTGGTTCGCCTGTCCAGCACAGTTGTGCCTTTGAACTCCAGCTGAGCAGAAAGTGCTGAGTCGTCGCAGCTAGTAAACAGTATGTGCGTGCATGTGTGCGATGTGTAAGTGATACGTGTGTGACAGCAGAGGAGGCTGTTGGACAGCAAGGACGTAGCGTGATGACAGCTCCATTAGTGGCCCTCCTGGGGCTCAATAGGGGCCCTCTGATCAATCTGGCCCCTGCTTGGCCCTTGACCTTGCTGCATCTGTGGCCCTCAACTCATCTCTGCATGCACACTGTATTGGCAGGAGTAGCTGGTACAAGGGCAAACCCACCACAAGGATATAGATCCATTATGCATGCACAGACGTACACTTAACAGCTCCTGTATGTATGCAGACATAGTGGGCATCATGAATATGCATGCATACATTCCCATGCTAATTACGATATGCATATGCATGTCATGTATGCTTTAGATACACACACACACACACATAGAAACATGTATAATCAAACATCTATGTTTAAATTACATCAAATTATAAAACATATAAATTAGACTAGTAATCAACAGTAGTAGATTAAGTGTTAATGTTTTTATTTTAATAAAAGTATGTATTATTAAGGAGAAGTTTAATTAACAAATGGATATTTATCGGCTTGTCATTTCTTTTGTATATAAAAAAGTTCATAAACTGAATAGTAACTGTCACTGTCAGTTATAGTGGGGTAGAGTGACATGAAATCAAGTATATAAAATTTGCACTTAGGTAAAATTTTTGTGTTAGTGCAATTCTACAGCTAAGTCACAAATAATTCATTCATAAAAACATCAATTTATTTATTTTTTGTTGTTGTTGTTTGAACAATAGGTTTCTTCTAGCTGGAACAAGTACCTAAGATGAAAAGGCATTATAGGAGAGATGTTAATGATGAATTTGAACTATTACCATTTTTTCTTGATTTTTTTTACTAAAAATGTCATGTCCAACATTACTCATAGTAATAGTCATAGTCAGTACCAATACTTTTATTAGCTTTCTGTACGTCCCCACTGGAATTCTGGTCCACTTCTTGTTTGTGATCATTTCCAGGTCTTTGAGGTTGAAGGCTTCCTTCTATCAGTCTGGTCTTCAGTTCTCCCTGCAAATGCTTGTCAGGATTCAGGTCTGGACTGTGGCTTGGCTGCTCTGAAATGTTGATATTGCTGTCTTTTAATCATTTTCCTCCCCACTTTTAGCTAATCATTGTCTTGTTGGAAGGTCCAATATTTCCCAAGGCTGCATTTTCTGGAGATTGCTGAATGTTTTCCTGCAGAAGGTTAATGTCGTTCTCTTTTTCTTATTGTGTTGTTTGCTTTGACAAGGTTGTCTGGTCCACAACCAGAATGTGATGCTTTAGCACCCTTAAAGCATCACATTCTGACCAACATGTTTGACCATGGAGATGGTTGAATGCTTCTTCTTTCTTTCACCAAACCAAAACCCATGTCCCTGTGATCTGCCCACAGAAGTAATGACCAAAAGCTTTCTTCTTTGTCCAGGTGAGCATTTGCGTGCCTTTGTTGGAGAAATAGAGTCCTCCATGGTGTGTCCATAAAGGCTGGCCTTGTTCAATGTCTGCCTGATTGTCTGTATTGACATATTGACAAGGTACCAACATTGCTCAGGTTTATCATTATGATCTTTGTGGTGATCCTTGGATTGTTCTTGAGCTCTTGCTCCACTACTTCCAGTGCACGGGTCACTTTAAGGTTTCTACTATGACACTTGAAATTTTTCAGTGTGGAATTCCTTGTATTTTTAGATGGTACTCTTCACTTTGGTCACTGATACTCAAGAACACTTTGATATAACTTTATGGCCTTTCCCTGTCCTGTGAGCATCCATGATGTATAACTCTGTCTCAGTGTTTGATCATAATAGAGAGTTTACTAAACACTAAGCTATTTGGTTTTAGCCATGACTTATAATTGACTAGTAACTGATTAGAGAACTGTGGCATCAGCTGCTTTATTTTGTGTATTAGTATATTAGAGTGATTTAGAACATGAGAGACATGACCAGAGGCATTTGAAATTGTAAACAAGCTTGCATTTTCTCAAATATTGACCCAATTTCGAGGGATTTAGATAGTTATCATTATTAACCCATTGAAAACAATGTGTCACTGTCTTTTGTCACTTGTTTAGTTAATTTTCAGTCAGAGGAAACCTACTTGTTAAGTTAAAATTCACTACAAATCAAAACTTTGTCAGCGGTATGAACAATTTTGTGATTAACTGTATATTTGTAAGCGCAATATGAATATTAGCAGATTTATAATGTAGAAAAAGATGCTGCAACAACTTTGCTGCTCAGCCAATAGTGCGATGGGAGAAAACAGCAGGAGATGATCGACCAGCTTGTTTTGACCTCACATTTGTGGAGCTACAATGTGTGCAAGGTCCAAATGTACAGTTCAAAGGGCACCTGGATCAATAGCCATGTTGTTTCCCATCTCTGTGTGATTGTTTGGCCCTTGTATGGCTGCTCTGTGTGTGGGAGATTGATCTCCAGAAAATGTGAAGCTGTCAACTACTGTGCCCGTCAAATTGCCTGTCAGAGCCATTTGTCTTGTTTATATGTGTCAACAGGGGACACTTGTAGACAAGACAAACCCGCACTCTTTGAATTTCTTGAGTTCTGAGATCTCCTGTGATGGGCACTCGTTTGTCGATGTCTTTGCATTGATCATTCCCGCTCAAGAAATGGGCAGCTCTTGACAGTGATATCACTGAATCAATAAATAAACAGAAATCCTGCGGTCTGCTTGCGGGAAAGCTATAATGCTCTCGACAGGTATGTGCGTGATGTATTTTCGACTTGATCACATCTATCAAACACCCAAAACTTGGCTCCAGAGCTGTTTGCGCTCTAAATCTCTCGTGGGCTTACTCAGTCATTACATTTGCTTCCTCTATTTCCATGTCTTTCCCAGGTTATGGGGCTAATTCCTCACGTCTCCTCCTATATCTCCAATCTCCTTCCCCGGGTGTTAAATTATGGATGAAAGCTACCTGACAAGGCACAGAATTACATAAGCCTCCCTCCGTCCTCTCACCTGGATCCCAGCAGCTTCATTATTCTGTGTGAGGATCATTTGGCTGTGAGTAAGCCCTGCCCCACCACATGGGAGTCGACATTAATATTTATTCGAAAGGCTTTTTTGGAGACTGGAGATACTGGGGAAAAGAGAGAACAGTTTGGCAGGGAACTAGAGGAAGGCAGACAAAGCACATGTGTATGCTGGAGAGAAAGATACTCAGTGCATTTGTACCAGCGTGCACTCTTGTGTGCTGCATGTGCCGACATTTGTGAGGGGTTCGAGCAACAGCCAAAGGTTTTGAGAGCTGGACAGACCTGAGATATAGAGGACGATGCAACCATCTGTTTCAGGCTTCTTCTTTTTTTTTTTGTTAATTCTTTAATTTTTTATTTTTGTTGGGAGAAAGCAAATAGTGTGTGTGTTTTTTCTCCAGGCTAACAGCATGCTGGGTTATTTATTCATAATTTGATGCAGGTGCCAAGAGAGTACCCTATTTTTTTTTTTTTTTTTTTTTTTTTTTGTAGAGGTTGGCACCATCTCAGCATTTCTCCTTGACCTCACCATATGGACTCATGAACTTTGGTGTCATAACATTAAAAGCTAAAGTCACATTAAATTCAAATAACATTTAATTAAACATGAAAGAAAATGCTGATGACTTTGACTCATATACATCTTCTTTGACTTTAAATTATTTAACTTATGTCATAATTAATGCTGCATCACATATTTTATCGAATCTTATAGACATACTAAGATGGACCCCATTAATGTGAAATATATGTATGTTAAACTCATGTATGTTTTATTTTAGAGGTCGACCGATACGGTTTCGTCAGGGCCAGTACGGATTGTTAGGACACTGACAACCAGTATTTGGAGCCAATATACATTTGTAGTATGGTGTCAAAATTAAGAACAACACAAACTCCAACACATGCATCTGTTTTGCATATGTTTAATTAAAAGATGCATTTTCAACATTTGTCATTCAGTGCTGATTCGCTGTTACTCTCACAAACTGGTGACTGCAGATAGGACTGAACTAGCCTTTATTTCCATTGTCAACTTATCTGTTGATTATTGCCTTGATTCACTGATCCGTTCTTTGATACATAAAATATCAGAACTTGTAAAAAAAATATTGATAAATGTTACCCAAAGCCCAGGATGGCATTCTCAAACGTCTCAACTAGTCCACAACCCAAAGATATTCAGTTTATGTTTCAGTCATAGTGAAGTAAATGAATTTACCAGACCTAAATCACAATTTTTTTAAAGGATACTGATGCATTGGTTATTGAAATAGTTTTAGTTAATTTAATAGCTGACACCTGAGTGATTAATCATTGTTGGTGTAATAGACAGATTTTAAAATGAATTTTATTGGTAATCAGCATTAATAAAGCGGTCATATTGATAACTGAAAGAAAATCAGATTTTTAAATCTAGTACTTGGCTAAGATGATAATTGGTCGATCCCCGTTGTATTTATGTGATTTTCTTTAACCAGTGTTTAAAAACAAATGCTGAACAAAGAAACCAGGCCTCATATCATCCATTCTGAACTGTGGTTTCCATCGGGGTCTTGGATGACAAGTTTCTCACTGACAATCACTTTAGCATGTCTCTCACCTGCTGCTGAGCAACACATTATCACCTCACGATGGGAGGCGTAATCGTATATCCAGCCACAATGGCACTGAGTCCAGTGCGTTCACATGGGCTCCAAACCGTGTAATCTCATTTGTTGTTTGGGCCCATTGGCTTTCTGGCCAACGCATATTTAAAGCAGATCTGCTTTTAGGTCTGTTGTGCTCCCTTTGCACTAACAAGATTCAATTACTGCACATGGAGCGTCTTATTACATTTAAGTATGTTGGTTAGGAGGTCTTGCTGTGGCTGCATCCCAGCCAGTAGTTTATTTAGTTTAGGAAATGTATATGCAGCCAAATTATAAAGCACACTACTATAACCATCAAGAAATCATCAAGTAAAATGGGAGTAGCGGGAGATGGAAACAGGGGGAAATTTTTTCATCCAACAACCATTTTTAAAAAAAAAACTGTCATCTGTGATTAATTTTAGTTCTAATTTAAACCTAGTTTTAATTTTTCTTTACTATTTTAAGATTTCATCTTATTTTCTGCAAAGTTTTTTTTTAGGCTTTTGAACTGTTGTACGTATATTTTGGTTGAAATTGTCTCCAGTGAAGCACCTATAATCAATATTTCTATAATTGAAATGGATTAAATGACTATTTATACTTACACCAATGTAAAGTGAAGTGTTGTTCCTTCTGACAAATCTATAGAGAATTATCTCTCTATTCTGCAGTGCCTCTCAGCTCTGAGACTGCTTCAGAGTCTCAAAGCAATGTTTTACTTTTTCAGCTCTTACTTGTTTTGCTTTCACTTATTTAATATATTTTTTTAATTATACCTCAGATCTCATTAGTTACAGCTTTGCAGAATGGATTTACAGACCACATTTTTCTGTTTGGATCTCAAAGCCTATGAACATAGGCATCAGTTCAAGTAATGACTCATGGGAGTGCCAAAGGGGAGTGCAGCAGGACAGCTTTTAAACTAACCCTGGCTCCAACTTCGGCAGCGTTATTTTAACAGAATGTGGAGTATACCTGCAATTTATATCACACCTCTGACCGTAGACATAAACTGTTGGGTTCAGCACAGAATAATTCCCTATAAAATCATTGAATATAGAAGGATAAAAATGAATGGGCTAATTTAAAAAAGCAAGCTATCTGTGCTCTTGAAGCCAGTTTTTAAGTGTGGTTCAAAAAATGTTTATTTTGCCATACACAAAAGCATTCATCCTCACTCGCAGATGCTGAGGCATATGGCCGACCCAAGCAACAGCCATCTTTTCTCAAGAGTGATGTGTTTTCTCTCTCCCAGCTGCTTGGCGTAGCATTCGCCCAAAACCTGCACTCCAAGATGACAACAAATCAACGCCGAATCGGCTCTTATAGCGCAACTCTTGTCACACAACATAGTGCCTAAAAGTCATTTTGCACTTAGCTTGTAATTCTATGTCCATTTAGGCTTACCTTTTAAACTCTGACAGTTAGAAACACATGATTATATTTCAAAAGTCTTTTTTTTTTTCTCATTTTTCCATCTGTGTGAGTCACAGAAGGTGGCAAAACAGCAAGCACAAACAAGGTTTGTGGATACTGATGCATGACTCATAGCTTTGCTGGGTGATTAGTTTGATAATTAGCTGAATATCCACCTGTCAGATGTCTTCCAGCACACAGACCTGGCAGACAACACAAGCTTGTTCTCCTGATATTTCACTTGTAGATATAATTAGGTCTGTTAACCTGTAATGTTCTACAACGTGATATAACAAGGTAGCAGTTTTGAAGACCTGCATATACAGCATATGTTACTGTCTTTAGAAAAGCACTTCACATATTCTCAGCGATTTTAATGATGGCTGGCTTTCTTCTCCTAAGAGCTAATGTTATCAAACTTTATACAGTTAAGCCAAAATTATGCATATCAAAGACCCAATGATGAGTCATAGAATTTTTTCTTTGATTAATAGGTTTGTTTATAAAATGGCAAAAGACAGAAATACGTAGTGTCAGAGGTGTTGATATCCTCAGAAAGTAATGGCATCATCAACCAGTTCTTCTAATTGCTAACAAGCTTTATGCATGTTCCAGCTATGATTGTGGGCCACTCCTCTTTTGCAGTGATCTCCAGGTCTTTGATTTTGAAGGCTTCTTTCCACCACTCTGGTCTTCAGTTCCCTTCACAGATTCTCAATGGGAACCATTTCTTCACAGCTTTATCTGTGCATTTCAGATCATTGTCTTGTTGGAATGTCCATTGCTGCCCAAGGCCAAGTTCTTCTGAAGAGTGTTTAAAGTTTTCCTGTAGAATTTTAATGCTGTCCTCCTTTCTCACAATGTTGTTGACTTTGACAAGGTTGACCTGACCCGTCAGCTGAATAACACGTTCAAAGCATCACATTCCCGCCAGTGTGCTTTACCGTGGAGAGGATGTTTTGGGGTTGATTGCTTTTCCTTTCTTTAACCACAGCCCATCCCATCTCCACATTCCAAACAACTCAACTTTCATCACATCTCACCAAGGGCTGATGACAGAAAGCTTCTCTTCTTTATCCAGGTGAGCTTTTGTAAGGACAGGTGAGCATTTGTGTATCTGTCTTGGAGAAATGGAATTGCTGGTTGATGTCCATGGACACCAGCAACGTTGAGGGTCTGCTGGAGTGTCTGTCCTGAGCTGTTGGTACCAGAAACACTCAGATTCCTGAGCATGGCTTTCACGGTGATCCTTGGATTCTTGTTGGCCTCTTGCACTGCCATTCTTACCAGTGAAGGAGTCACTTTTGGCTACTCCCTAAGTCCTTTGGGATCTTTCACAGTGTGGAGCTCCTTGTACTTTTGAAGATGCTTTGCGCTGTGGACACTGGAACTTAACAACACTCAGATAACATTTTTTAGGCTTTGGCTTCTCCCTCTTGTGAGCAGCCACAATGCACAACCCTGAGATGTTGGTACCAGAAACATCTCAGAGTTGTGGTCCAGTCATGGACCTTAACGGCAAGCTCACTAAGATTTTTGCTTTTAGGCATAACTTGCAATTGACTAGTAGTTGACTAAAGAAGTGCGGCATTAGCAGTTCTCATTTCATATTTTGTTAGAATGGTCCAGAAATTAGTGGAAATGATCAGGGCCATTTCGAATGGAATAGAAGCTGCTTTCTCTCAAAAATCTGTGACATTTTTAAGGCGTATCAGTAAGGTTGGACATATCATTCTTCATTATAAAATGTAAAAATATACATAGAAATAGTTTCAATTCATCATTATCATCTCTAACAACATTTTGTTACCATCTTTTGTCACTTGTTTATGTCATTTCCAGCCAGAGGTATCCCACAAGTCTACTAAAGAAAAAAAATGTTTTAAACATCAAGTTTATGCATTTTGGCTGTCATTTTTGTTTAATTGTATATTACTGTGTAACTGACATTTTTGAGTTGGATGGCTGAAGTTTCATCCTTTCTCTGATTGTACTCAATGCACAATGCAGTGTAAAAGTAATACAACGACAAAAGAACATTAAAGACTTAATTATCAGTATTAGTTTCACAGAAATGTCTGTGTGTTTGCCAGCATTAGATGATATAAGCTCCCGGCAGGTACTCGTCATACCAGAACAAGTAAGACTGTAGCAGTAACCCTCTCGACGTGTAATGATTATACCTGTAGTACATTATGTATCTTATTAATTTAGCTTTTAATTTAAGATGAAGAAAGTCTTAAATTGTGTTTTTACAAATGCACAGTCTTGCTTTTTAAAACCTTTTTCAACCAAATGTCATACAGTGCCATATGAAATTTGGTAAATTATTCATATTTTCAGTGCTTTAATATTTCTATAATGTATGAAAGAGCGATATCCCCTCAGGGTTTAACCTGCTACTATGCAATAAGATGAAGAGAAATTAATGTGAATTTGACTCAAACCTGATGGACTGAGGTTAGACGTGAGGCTGCGGCTAAACTAAATACTCGTGCAAAACTTTCAGTTCAATTACTTACATAGAACGACAGTGTCACCAATGAAAATGGGATTGCAACGGATCGTTTACATTTCCGAATAGACACCGCAGGGGTACACGTTGATATAATGTATACTGCCTCTTGCTTTAAATCCCTAGAGCTGCTGCAGGATTAAATGCAATATGTACTCAAGCACCTTGGCCAGGTTGAAATGAATATAAATGGAAAACGGTGTGTTGGTTCAGAGGTCCTCTGTTGATAACTAGTGGCTAGTGTCAGTGCACCATCCAAAACCATCACGGCGCATATGCCAAGTTCATCTCTGGAAAACTTCATCCCCTCTAGCCACCAGCCTGGAGGCCGGTAACACTGAGAGTCTCATTAAAAAGATATAGTAGGTTCATGCCACAGGGGTAAGCAGAGCACTTGCTCCACTTTAGGACTATAAACCTCCAACTCTTCGCTGTGACCATACCACTGATGCTTGAAGGAAGCCTGGGGACCGATGTGCCAGGCTTTGCCAGGCTTTGACTGTGGTTACCTCATGGAAAAGTGATAAACCCTGGAACCGCAAGTTTAACAAAAAAAAAAAAAAAAAAGAGTCTTAATTTGTCAGGGGGCAAAATAAAAAAAAATGTAAAAAAGGAAATGAAAATGCGTGTGATAAATTGTGCCTTGGAGAATGTGAGCAGAGCTTAGAAGGAAAAATTGTCGGCAATCCTCTGAAATACAGATTCACACTTACAGTACACAGAGTGAACACCCATTTCCATGCATGCAATCTGCTCACATACAAACACGCAATCATAGTTTGCTCATGCTGATGAGCTTACAAAGTGCTCATTTGTGGATTTCTGTTTAAGCAGCAAATCATAAAACCTGTGGGTTTATTATCCAAATAATTTGATCTGTAGCTACAGACCTCAGTCTTCAGGCAATTCTCAATCTGTCAGACATCCTGTGCAGAGGAATGTGCTTACATATTTGTATTGAGGCTGAGCTAACCAGTGATTGCTCTCATTTTTCCACAGCAACCAGTTGTACAAATGCATGATGAATTGACTGCCAACTTTGGAGACTGTAAAATATTCTACAATTTTATGTAGTAGGAAAATCCATAGCAAAGAAGATGTAAATATGAGGATTTAAATATACAAGATGTAAATCTGTTAGCCTTTGATCCTCCTATTTTTCTATAAAGGTTGTTTTCATTTCCAACAACTGACCATGAAAGCTTTATGAAAGTGTTATATACTCTACTGAGCCAAAGCCAGAAAAGCACCTTATTGTTGTTCATCAGCATGTAGATGAGAGGTAAATGTATTCATCTCCTACTGAGGAGAAGCCTGATCTGTATTCATATCTACATTTGCATATTTCCCAATGATCTCTCTTCATCTACACTCTCACTTGCTCTCTCTGTTTGTTTTATCATGAAGAACTGACAGTGAATTTACTTTTTTTCCCATTCTACCCTTTTTAAAAAAGCAATAGTTTGATATCCAGGGGGCATGGAGCTTCCATGATAGAATACATGGTAATTAAAGTAGTACCATTTGCAGCCCAACAGTGCTAGTGAATGTGGAGAGATGAGGGAGTTTGATCTCACTTCGATCAGCCACAGCATTCAAACTACTGACAGGAGAAGTGAATTACATTGATCATCCCATTACAATGCAAGGATCTGCCTGCAGACTTTGGGTTCAAGCATTCATGTGGATGTTACTTTGGCATATACCACCGACTGAGACATTGTTGCAGACCATGAACACACCACCCCATGCCAATAGCATCCTCCCCTACATGACAAGGAGCCCATGGCATTGATCCCAGTCCGACTGAACAACCAGATTCGGACATAAAGATGGACAGAAATAAACACCTTTATATCCTTATTAGCTTTTATTTCATACCTCTAAGTTTCACTAACTACAAAACACATTAAAATGGATTTTCACTCTATCTGGGATTTAATAATGTGACAGTTCATTGTGTAATCTCATTATGTATGCAGTTACTGTGCCAGTAAGATCAAGTGTCTGTCAAATGAACATGTAACATTAAAGCAAACATAGCATTTACATGCTGAATAGGTCAGCTGTATGTATGAACATATGCATAGTTCCCTTCTGTTCTCTTTCTAGATATTAGCTGGAAGATAGCCATTTCTCCTCAATGGACACATTGAGATGACCTGTTAACTTGCCACCAGTTCTCCTTTAGCCCTTCTCCTTTACTGCACATTAAATTAGAGTAAAGCCTTGTTACTCATTCATCTAGGTTGCCTTATCTCCCATTTTTTTGCTTAGAATAAATGTATGCACTCAGGTGACACTACAAAACTCCCACAGCTGTGATTTTTTTTTTTTTTAACATATCAGAAGCTCTGGATTCACATCAAAGATTGCCACTGTGCGTGACAATGGGAGCTCCACCGCCATGGTGAGTGTATCTGCTCCCAATACATTATTCAAGACTCACTCCTATACATATTCACCAATCCGGAGTCAATTGAGCTGCAAGCCTGTACAATTGCAGAGACATTCCCAGTCAACCAAATGAAAGAAATACAGGCAATCGAAGACAAGCTGCTGAGAACAGTCAAACAGTGATAAAATTTGATGAGAATTTCTTGCGTGAAATGCTATTCAGAAGAAGCTAGAACTTTCTGTGTGTGCGGCTTTTCTTGAACTACTGGCCATGAAATATTTTTACTTTCCAAAGCTGTTAAAGTTTTCCTCATAAAGTCAGAAACTGCTTTAATAATTTGTCCTTGAAGGCATTCATTCACTGTACTTATTTTCTTTCTCTGAGGGACATTAGCTGCTGTGGTACAATCCAAGGGACAGTATTGTGCAGATGAACAGGCATGATATATTCCAGAAGTAAATGAATTGCTTGTTATGATCTTTTTTTTTTTTCACAACAGATGAGGTTGCGGTGTTGTAAATGCAACCTTACAACATTCAAAAGATCCACTGACTGGTTTTGTTCCCACTTTGCACCCAAGATTGCACTTCAAGTTGTTGTGTATATGTCCTCCACTTCCCAGCATGAATCAATATACTTTGAGTCAAATGTCAACATTGGTTAGAGAGAATACAGCGGGCAGAGGAGACAAAAATACAGAGAAGGCACATTGATTCATTATATAAGGTGGTTTTTGACATTATACAGTGCATGTCTGGTCAAAAGTGTAAGTCTTTGAAAGGGCATTCCGATTCATTTACCGGTGTGACAGAAAAACTTTGCGGCATTTTGCTTTGTATTTCATAGATCATATATCACATCCATCAACTCATTTCAAAGAAGCCCTTTTGAACTTATATCTCTCAGACTTAACAGACACTGGTCTCCAGGTTATTGATTGCTTAGTATTCAGCAGATTTCATTAGAGCACTACATTCGTGGCAGCGTGTTTTGTTTGATCAGTCATTAGCAACTAATCATTAATGTGTCTGAACATTTCCCTTTTATCTTTTGGGCAGATTCATCTGGGGAGGCACTCAGTAAGTTGAGTGTGGCAAGACTGAAGAATACATTTAAGCTTTTCGTGATCAAAACGTATTATCTTGTATGCTGGTGCGTCTACTGAGGCATTCTTGCAGTATAGATCTTGAGCAGGTTGAGACAGAAGAAGTCAATGAAAAGGTGTGTGAATCAAAGATTATTTAGTTACGAGTAGAAGAGACAGAAGCTCTTTGTGTCTCTTATCAGCAGAGGATTAAATCTTTTTGCAAATGGTACTTTCGAGCTCGGCAGTTGATTTGTATCACAACCATATTCTTTCTCGTTCACAGCATATTGCGGATCAGTTATGCATGGTTTCCGCTCCACATGTGTTGAATGTTCTTCTGAATTAATCAGTTTACGTACGTATGAGGTGAAGCAGACAGAGTGAAAGACGTGGGGCTAATTAATTGGATCTTAGTTATGGTTGACTTTGACACAGTAACTCTCAGCAATACTGATGTGATGTTTTACATCGAGTAGGATCATTTATACATTACTGTATGTTGACTGCATTGACCCCAGATTAATTGGCTTATGTCTCAAACCAGCGATGTGTTGTTTTAAAAACATCACTGCTTTTAATGAATTTTCTCTTGAATTACTTCTGTCATCTCAAAACTTTCTCTTTCCTCTGCATTCCTTCCTCATTTCTTGCAGCTCCTCACCTGCTTTTATCACCCTCCTTTCTCCTATCTCCAGGTACTTTCCCCATTTACTCCTCTGCTTTCTTCATGGCATTCTTCTCCATTTTTAGAAAAGCACACGAGGTCTAAGTGAGCAAAAGCTGCAGCCAGAGACTCTGTGATTGATAAATCCCTCCTTGCCAGTGACAGGGGGCTCCTCAGCTCCAATCACAGTACAAATTGGCTAAAATGTCGGCTGGTATTTATGCACAGCCACAGTTCAAATGGCTGCTTTCTGGTCCAATAACAACCAGACAGATTCAGAAGGTATGAATGAATTGGCTACAAATGCTACATTCCGAATCTCTATTAAGGAATGCATAACCATAAATGCATGGTTAACTTAGGCTCGAATGCTGATGGATGTGTCATCATACTGCAATATGTTAGATGGAGCATCATTAATGAGGCCACAGCTACACAAAGAACCCACGCTTTTCATCCTGAGTGAGCCTCTACAAGAACAATTGCTACACATCCATAAACTGGCATGTTAACAGAAAGCCCTCAGCTCTGCCACACAATAGACGATAGACTTTATGGGGAAATTTAATAAGCCCCTCTCCATGTATTGGCCACAAGCCTTATCGCTGCCAATAGAAAAATATCCATTTGGCCTCTGACATCTTCAGAATTATGAGCCCATCCCTATTTTTTTACCCCACATCCTGTACCGCCACCCATCCAGCTCACATCCTGACTCATTGCATCTGTCTGCCTCCTATTTTTTTTCTTTCTTCCTTTTTCCCTCCCTTATGCTACAAGAGCCAAACATAAGCATTACCCATTCAGCCATTTAAGCCGAGGGTCACCAAGTAGAATGCCTCTGATCTTGATCTGCTTTAGAGAAGAGGTTAATAATATCTTTGAGAATGGTAACAACAGGAGCTGGCAGGGCCTTCTCTACTGATCAGTGTTGTAGAAGGGCGGGTTTGGGGTGGGGTGAAGTGAAAGGGAAAATGCATTTACATACTTGTGTGCCAAGAGCTGATATTTAATTACCAGCCTGCCAAGATGGTGGGATCAGTTTGTGTGTTGTTCCATTTCTGATCATTGCCATCTCATGAGACCGCTGCCTTCAGGAAGGGCCAAGGACATTGGCAACAGAATACACAGAATACCCACAGCAGGCATGAGTTACTGGTGTGCACATGTGTATGTGCCCAACTCAGGGATTTTGTTGCAGTTATATAATTATGAATCATAGCAGACCCAAGCTTTCGCTTCTGTTCCATTATGTGAACATGGTCTTTATTTCCCTCCTCGTATGTGTCACTACCGATTTTGTCCCTCAGTCCTATAAAAGTGATGTAAAAAGTCTCTGCTTTTTGATTACAATTTCTCAAGCTCTATGTCATTGTCACTTCATCAAATCAAGTCTCATTGTTTATATGTGACAGCAGCAGGTTTGAGCTGTTGCCTTCAGGGCGGAGTCTCTTTGGATTAAAATATACACACTCATACACACACGCTGTCGCTCAGCTCCTTTGCTTGTGCAATGACGCACAGAGCAAAGTGCCAAGAATAGAACAGTTCAGTTGCATCCTTTCACAGTCCTTCAAGGATTAATGGGCTCAATTGGGCAAAACGTATTACATGTTAGTTAGCTAGCTCAGCTCTTACCATGCATGGTAATAGTATTCTGCACAGGGTCACAAAACAAACAAACACTGAAGCAGTCATTATAAAAACAAGTTGACAAAGCCCTGAAAAACATCATGAAGTGTAAAATGATTTCGTGCTAATGTCTCCATCTGTACTTTACTGTGACTCAAAGCTGAATGAATGCTATTTCTGTCTGAGATATGTCTGACATGTTGTAGGCATAGTGTTGTTTTAAAATACTACTTTACAGATTTCCTGTCTCTTTCTGTAAATCTCTGTGAAAACGGATCCTGATTTCAGACCTCTAAATTGCTGCTGAATAGCTAAACATTCAGCAGTAAAAGGCTATGGCTCTGTTTAAAATCTATTCAACTTTAACTTTAGCCAGTTATTCAACAGGGACAACTGAGGATAAAACTATCTGCATAGCTCGTCATCTCACTCCAGTTATGAAAAATAGCGACCAACTACAAAAATGCTAAAAAAGTGTGGAAAAGATTGATGAAGCTATTCGGATTATTGTAACTTTACCTACACAGATAAAAAATGATTAAATCAGTACCCATTTTAAAGTGATATTACAAATGTAGTGTAATCAAAAGAAGCTTTATGCGGAAATAATCATTTCCAAAGATTAAAGCTGCAACTAAAAAGTAATGTCAGTCAATATAGTGAAAAATGTCCTTCTCTACTTCTCTGAGTCAAAAGACAACATTAAATTGTCATGTCTTTAGATTAAGAAAAACAAATATTTACATTTTTAATGCTTAAACAGGTAATGCAATGCATATTTCCTTAAAATATAACAACTCAAAATTGTTGCTAACTGGTTGATGGATGGATGGACGAACGGACGGACGGATGGGAAATCTTGTAGATCTTTCAGTTAATTAATTACTTGATTGATCTAATTCAAAGGTGTCACAACAAGCCACAGGCATGTCCTAGTAAGGTACAGTTAATTTTAGGCAGGGTCTAAGACAATTTTGGAAGCACAGCAGGTCAAGGCCTCTAATCATTTAACAATTTCCTTGAAAGGTGACAAGATGTAAAAGTAGAGTTGTCAGGTCAGAAAGATCAGTCGGGTGAGAGGGAAACGAGCTGGCTTCGACTTCTGAGCCTCATTATACCAAGGGGAGTGTCGGGACGTTAGCATCTCCCCAAAGTCAAAGTGAGAAATTCAATTTAAGTCATTTTAATTTAGCAATTAAATGGAGATGTAAGCAGAATTTGATGCAGTTTGACAGATTAGTTAAAATTCAGTCCAGAACCGAAAGTATGACATTCAGGACTTCACAAGTTCATATGAGGTTTGAGATGAAAATGCAACATAGCTGGGAAATTGTCCACATTACACCACATTTCTTATGGTCAAAATGGAATATCAGTCATTAGTGTAGTGAGTGGAATCACCCTTTTTTATATATGTATATTCTGTAACTGTAATCTTGTACCTTTTACTGAAAATATATCTAAGGTGCAAAAGAAACCTGCTTTTAATTATGCACTAGAATAATCAGAGGTTAAAAAGCTGCTGTTTGCTGCGTTTTATGTCCCTACTTCACCAGCTACTTCTGTCTGTTTTTGTTTTTTAAAATAGGCTGACCTGAGTGAGTTGAACTGCACATAGCACCACACCTGTACTCTTCACAGTGTAGCAAAAATGTTTTTCACACTTGGTACAAACAGCTAAAAATTACAGGTTTGTGGAATGTGAAGCTGACTTTGCGCCACCTCTGCGAATGAAACTGTAGAAGGTCATTTGCTAAATCAAACTACATGAAAGCACACATCAAAGAAATACATAAAATGTCGACATCTTTTTGTGAGATATTTCTACACTGGAAGCTACTGTGAATAGCCCCAGAACATTTGAAAAAGACCTTGTAGGAGGTGATTTAACACTAAATCACACTGGGGGAGAGAACTACTGCTGCCCTGCTGTCAGTGAGGTTAGGCTTTCAAAAGAGTGGCAGTTTTTTGGGGGAAACCAGTTAGATTTCTGTCTGATTTGATTCCAACTTGCCCGATGTCATGATGACGTAGGCAGCGATAACATCAAAGTGCCCTCAGGGAATACAGACTCTCCACTGTTCTAACAGCAGATTGGTTTAGATGTAAGCTCAACAATATGATGTTTGATCAAAACTTTTTTTTTTTTCAGATTTACAGTTTATTTGCCTGATTTGAAAACTTTATTCTGTTAAGAGAATACATGCTGTGTGGTTGATGGTGACGTTTATCAGTCACACAAGCTTCAGATACAGATTACTGACCATAAACTGCACACAACATGAAGCAGTTCTTTTCTACTGTATTGTAGCGGAACGTGTAGAATTGGTAGAAACTAAACTTTATGATTAATATTGCACTCGTTAATTTAGGGGCACCATCCTCAGCTTGCCTGAGGAAATGATCAATTTAAGCTAAGTGTCAAAGAGACTTTGATTAAAACGAAGTTGATCAGTCTCATTCTGAGAGTCATAAACTCTGATTTCATTGACCTCCAGTTCCCAAAACAAGGAAATACATGGTTGAACCGATTATAATTATATACAAACATTTATTATCTAATTCTACGAACAAACAATAAACAACAATGACATGATAACAACAGACAGTGAATAAATGAATGAGTAAATGCAGATAAACTAATGAACTGTGATCGTCACTGGAAGCAGTTGGCAGAAAAGGTGATGAATTTAGAATTTAGAATTGGAAAGCAAATTATAATTTGTAAATTCACCCGTTTAGCAGAAGGAACATGATCCTTGCATAGCCTTTGCAGTAGTGAGAGGAAGGCCGCTGCAGGATGTGGAGCTGTGATGATCTGCTGGATGAGTTGGTTCAGTAACGCAGGGACAAGAAGGAACTTTAGCAGGTTTGCATTGCAAAATTGTGCCAAAGTAAAAACACTAAGAGTCAAAGCTCATAGCTATCAAGAAAATATTCGCTGTCGTAGTTCTTAAGTAATTCTTAAGTCCAGTTGCATTCTTCTAAGAGTCAGTTTTTCTAAGATCCTTTGTTACAAACCCATTCTTGCAAGCCCAGTTACAAACCCAAGTTGAATTTTTCTAAAAGCCCAAGTTACATTCTTCATTTAAAAAAAAGCCTAGATAAGACAAAATCTGGTAAGCCCAGTTTTAAAAAGCCAGCTGCATACCAGAGACTTTCCTCTATATAGAAAGCTTTGGAGCCAAATGCAAATCAGCATCTAACCAATCATGGATGTATTCTCCCAAGAGGTGATGTTAGCTTCACTGTCCAGGAGAGGTCAGAGGCCAAATACCTTTATAGCTTACTCTTAGTTCAGTTCTTATATGTAGTAATCCAATTGTTCAACATTTATGATGATCACAGATCTGAAATAACACCAAATAAATGATTGAAATGACACCAAACACAACACGTTTATCTCATATGATTCCTGAGATAATAATAAAGGTGTAAACATAAGAATAAACTTATAAATTGTAGACTTTAGGGTACATGAAGATAAACTTATAACATGGTTAAACATAAAAGCATATACATGCACTAATAATAAGAAAAAACTATAGGGAGAATATGTTGTTAGAGTAAAAAGTCTCTGTGTTTTTTATGGCTGTGGTCTGTGACAGAGAGAAGGGGGATGTTTGTGTATCATGTGAACACATCTTCCACAAACACCTCAGATTCCATGTGTTCTTCTTCCATACTGGTCCTGATCAACCTGGTATCAGAGACTGAGTCCAGATCGTCACTCCGAATATGATGCATTTCTTTAATGTTCTGATTTAAACTGTTCTATTCACTCCTGTGTAGAAAGTTCTGTGTGTTAGTTAGGGAGATCAGAAGGTCAGAATGCCAATCCTGCAGAGGTGTGGTTTTGCTCACAGTTGACACTTTATGACCCTTATCAGATTCTAGTGGAAGTAGGAGGCATCCTGTTGTCTCCAAAAGTGCCATGAGTGGTCCTTTAGTAGTAAACATCCGATCAGCAGATGTTCCATTTGTAGGTGAATTTTGGGTTCGCTGTCTCCTGAAATGGTGTCTTACCAAATTTACAGCTTTGGGAGAGGGTCTTTGGATCTTTGTGTGTTTCTCTGAAATGTTCTGCTCCTTAGTACGCTACAGTATATTAGCTTTTAATTCTTTAAGTACTTAGCAACACCAGAACTTCTGGTAAGGTATTTGAGGATTTTTTAAAAAACTGCAAAGATCTTTTAGCCCTGATAGTCTAAATATCTGACAGTCGACAATTAAAACTGCTTGTATTTCTTTCGACATTATATGATTTTATATTCATGTCTACAATTTATGTAGTTTGACAGATTTGTTCAGTTGATTTATATTCAGCTGCAAACTGACATGATTTTCATGAGAATTCATGTAAAATAAAAGCTGAACCATGGACCGTGTAGACTTTAATAGGCTACTCTGTCATAATTGAAACTATCGGAGAGTACGTACAAACTGATATATGTGTCTAATAAGGCTTTAATAAATCGGGAAGGGCCTTGAAAGAAACTCTAACATGCTCCAAAGGATATCTACAGTTAACCTGATGGGATTCCTTTGCACTTTACACATGGTAATTGCGTTTTACATTTCCTTTAATGTAAAATAATGGCTGCTTGTTTGTTTCTCCAATATCATGGCAGGAGAAATAGTCATTATTGGAAACTTCAGTCTTAAGCTATTGGTATTGATTTCAGCCTTTAAAACTCACATGGGTAGAGTGCTCCTTGCTATTGATTTTGCATTGTGCATTAGATCACCTCTGTCTTTATGACACCATGATCATTTTGCATTTCTTTGACTGTACGCAGCCATGCATTGTACCATTTGTCCGTCTCCTGCATATATGCCATTTGCAGTCATGGGCTGTTTCTGTTATTTCTTCTACGTAAACGTGAGTAGGCAGATCTGATGGGGCCAGACAGAGCTGGCAGCGAGCCCATGTGTCTTAGTTAAAGGGCAGTGTGTGCATAATGCTGGCGCGGCGGAGTATCAGGGTCTATAATCTCTACTGGAGCAGTGTCATCATGGTGGGGTCAGAGTCCTCTCTTCCCAGCACAGAGGGAGAAGGAGAGTGGAGTGGAGCTGACAGTCTGGACACCGTAGGCCACGCTCAGTGAGGCTGCAGGCCAGCTAAGCACAAGGACAAATGACATATTGCAGCACACATTAGCATTTTTAGCCTGGCATAGCATTTAGTGTTAGAGTTAGGAAATGATGCAAATTCACCGTATGCATGATCGGTGCAGCCGAATTAGCATATTGGCTTTGTGTGCGTCAGCCTAGGTTTTCTCAGAGGCCACCCTCAGCACATTAACAGGCACTTTTCAAAGTATCGAAAAGAATCAGGGAATTTCTGCCATCTGCAAAGTCTTAGGTGGGTCTATTGTGAAGGTTAAACCATTCCGCTGCTTAGCGTAGCATTGAATGGGCCACTGTTACACAGCTTACACTAGCAGCTTACTCCAGCACCTTAGCTCAGCGCTACCAAGAAAACGTTATGGAAATAGAACTGCAACAACTGCAGATGTCGAGAAACCGGCCCCCAGTTGCCGTATTTGTGTTTTCTCCTCTTCAGATGATTACCCCAATAAGCTGCTGGTGCATATCGTGAGGAAGGGCGAAATACACAGGCAGGGGCAGCCTTCAGCAGATGCTGCCTGCTCATGTACTCTGAAAAACTCCCCTTCTTGCAAGTCGACAATTTGAACCGTTGCTCAAACTGCTTGTTTTTATTCTCACTCTTACTCATCTCTCTCCTCCTTGAGAGAGCTTGCTTCTTAAAATATTCATCCCCCTTTTTTTCCCCTCTTACTTCTCAACTAACTTTTTGTCAAGAGAACAATTTTTAGAGCCTTTTTTCCCCCCTCTGTCTTTACATCTCTCTCCCTCTCTTCTGTGTGGACTGTTTTGTTTGCCCCTCCAGACTTCAGCTTTCTGTTGTTGTTATCTGGGTCAGTTTGCGAGAGGAGTTTCTTCTCAGCTTTTTCTTTATTTATTTTTACTCCCCACCAAAACTACATCTATTCTTAGTGCTACACCAGTAACAGGGGTTGTCCTCCTTTCATTGTTCTAGGTGACATGAATATTGCAAACAGGAGGACTTACTGTGTGGGAAATGAATTAGTGCTATTTTTCCACATGAAAAGGGCCTGTCAGTCTCTGTTACACATGTGCACCTGATTTTCTCGCGCTCCTATTCTCTCTCTCGCTCTCCCTTTCCCTTTTTCTTCAACCTCAGCATTACAAATTGAATGATGAATGTTTTATTATATTATTTCCCTGTTCCCATAGTTGCCAGGAGGTATACGCAGGAGGCATTTCGACAGTGCCTTTGTGACATTCCCCCAGGGTTCTGCAAAGGATTGAAGCATAGCAGAGGAGATTAGCGCTTGCATGTTTTGTATTATTCCTCTAAACCCTGGAAGGTGAATGTGGAAGGTCACCATTGTATACTGTACAATATTAAGTATGACTGCTATTGTTAAGGATTAAGGCCTGTCCAATGGTACTGTAATGGCTGCCAGAGAATAACACTGTAGGAGTAGTTTGTGATGTCTTAAACATAAAGACCATAGCTATAAGGTTACTACGCAACAGACTACGTTGTTAGTCATGCTGCTTTTTATAAACTGCAGTGCTTCACTAATGTGTTCATATTGTAAAGTTAAGGCTTTATAGCATTTCAATCAAGGGAACTGGAAACTGATTTAAAAGTGCTTTTATCATCATGCCTTGAAATAATGTAAAACCTATGCAGATTTCTGGGATTACCTTAATGAAAGGTCAAACTTCAAGGTCAAACCATTTTAGATTAATTCCCCTCTATTACAGTGTTTTACCTGAACTGCAGCTGATCACACTCTCATCCAGCACCTCTGCACGGCGCCCAAACTTTGGGTGATGCTGTCCGATTGATTGTGCTTATCTGCAATCCTTTTTTTTTTTTTTTTTTTGCCCCAACACCTCCTCCCTTATTGCCTGATTGCTTTGCCTCACTTGATAGGTTCTGTGTACCGTCAATATTTTAGTCAGAGATTAATTTCACCACCAAATCTCGGCATTGGAAAGCTCTCAGCAATCAGATAACATTTATAAAGCCATGTCTGACCCTGAACGAGGAGGATGAAGGGAAGACAGTAAGGGCGGGAGGTTTTTGGATGGGGATGGAGGGAAGTTAAAGCTCACCTCACACTTCTTTGCCCTACTGGGATCCTCTGGTTTGACAGATTGACTAGCTCATCCATGTTAACTCAGTATCATTTCTACCCTGCCCAACTCTAAAGTTCCTGTCAACCAGATGCCCGACCACCCTCCCCCAGCGGTGCCTGTTTCACTTCCGTTTCATACCTATAAGCATACTGTTGACTTCTCTCATTTTCAGGGAGCATACGGACAACATCACGTTAATCCGTCGCTAAGACTGCACGGTCAATCATATTAAATCCTAATACTTTCAAGGTGACCCTGGGCTTGGATTCGCTGCACATATGGTCCCGTTTTAAGCCGTAAAACTGCAGGGCGGGGTGCACTTTTATCTTTTCATTACATTTAAATCAACACTATTTATGAACTTAGAGCTGAAGATCATTATGAGCTTTATTTTTTTCTCCCTCTCTCTTTTTCCAATGGACTGCTAACTGTGAAAGCCTAGTCCGGAGTTCTACTCCCTATGATTTTGCCCTTTACATGCCTTTGGTTAATTGTTTTTCCTAAATTAAGCAGCACTTGGATTAACTCAAAAATCACACAGTAGAGTTGGTTGATGAAACAACAAAACAACACACCCCTCCAGCCACCATCACTTTCAATTAGTTTGCGTTGAAATTTAGATGTTCCTCAATTAGGGCTTTATTTGTCAACATGGAGCAGAATAAATGGGATTTCAAAGAGACTTATGGCAAGAGAGTGCATATCCAAACAGGCACGCTAAATACGTCCCATTACTGCTGCTTGGCTCATTTGTTAGAGCTGTAAAGTGTCGTTGGCGCACTTGACCCAACAAAAATACTATATAGCAGTGCTCAGAAATATTGATTACAGAGGCACCTATACATCACCTGGTATCATTATTGACATTTTCGTTCAAGGAGAATTGTTCATATTTGTGGACAGTAAGGCCCAGAGTGTGGTCTTTATCCCGTTGTGGCGTGGATGATTGAGGTGTTTTTCTGTACACGCTGCAGCTGAAGCCCTGGGTGCCTCTGTTGGCCACGACTTGCATGATACGGTGCACAATTCACTGTACCATTGCTTTATTTATTGATTTCCAAACATGATTCATGCTCATTCAGCCTTACATAATCGAAGCACTTAACAATTCAGTCTTTCAGGTAAGAAAATTAGTTCTCCTACCAAGGTCTCGCAAGCAGCAAAACAACAGTATTGTTATTGCTGCTGAAAAGGTTGTTGTTCAAGGACATGTGGCATAAGACACAGTTCTTTCACTGGATTGTTCCTTCACTTCTACAAACATGCAAGCAGGTAACATAGATGTAGTCCATCTAACAATACATACAGCTGTCACCTGTGCACTTAAAGAATTTATGTAGCCAATAAGGAGTTAATTTAACTATTTTTCTTTCATATAAACTCTACACATCCACATGAGAAACATAAAAGATAAAGTATTACTGGATTTTGTTTGTCTTTGTTGTGTGGCAGGCAGCTTTGCAGTCACACTGCGACATCTCCGATAACAACAACAACACATATGCAATGCAGGGAATCAATAGTCAGCTGAACTCATCAGAATGCTGTCCCACTTTTAAATCAATTGATGGCCTACAAAAGGCCATCACAGGCAGCCTCCACTGTATAACAATTCCCTGCCCAACTTTCAGTAGACTGTCTAATCAATCAGATTCCTGCGGATGGAAGCGATGACCATTGAGATGATGACATTTGTTCGTCCCAACAAACCGCATTAGAGTAAGTGAGGTGAGAGGCTCAAAAATGCATTATTCCCCACTATTGATGTCCAGCTGACAACAAGGCCAGAGGTTACAATTTCACACCATCCGGCCTCATACAGGTCTGTCTGCGGAGTATTGATCTGTTTTCAGGTGCTGCCGCTTGTTAAATGTGAATACCTGCCGATGACAGCTAGGAACACTTAAATATCCTTAAATAGTGTAATTTTCACTGTGTTGCCACAGAAGATAATAGAGTGGACTTGACATAGTTGGATAAATAATGAACTTCATTTCTGGTCAAACTATACTGCACTAAATGCTATTATATTTACTCTGAAATATAATATCCTGTCTATTTGATTTTCTCATCCCTCTTATTCTGAATGTCTTTCAAATATTACCCAACTTATTTACCTGATAAAATCAGGACTCAGCGAGCCAAACACTCCTCACCATCTATTACTTAAAAGTAATTTAAAACAATTAAGGTTTCCCAATTTGATTACAGAATGAAATAAAGATTTTTCCTGATTTAGATACTTTGTATTTGTTAATAAAAATGCCTTTACTGTCTTCACAAATTAAAATAAAAATAAAAATCCTATAAAAACCTGTGATAATCTGCCAGAAAACAGACTGGTTTTCCAACACTGGTATTATTGGCTAATTTAAATATAGTCAAATATTGTGACACTTTTGTGATCAGACATTGTACAAGAACAATTTACCGTTTATTAAAATACAGATTTTTGGATTACGGAATTTTTTGACAATTTTGGCCTGTTTTGTACAATTAACTAGTACATTTTAAAAAATCCTATGATTTTATTAGTTATTGTCTCTAATTTAATGAATAATAATAAAATAATAAATAATAAATGAATTAGAAAAAGAGTAGTACTGTAATATTAAACTGTTAGAGCAGACAGTAAATTGTTCAAGAAATTGCAGCCAAAAAGTGTATTTTTTGCAGTGGATACTATGTGGCAGAATGCCTACATCTGCACCTGTGGTCCTATACGTCTTTGGAAATGATCTCAAACATTACAGAGAAATGAATCAGGAGGTGAACTGAAGTTCTCTCTGAGGGATCCTCATGAGACCTTTTAATCATACACACACACACACAGACTAATAGAATAATCTACACCAGCAAGTAGATGAATGATTGGCCTTCCCATCTCCCCATCAGGCTTTAACAACCGCACATAACTCAAAAAATCTCTCACACACTGCCTAAATAGCTGATATGCATGCCCATGATGCATTAGACAACCATTAATGATTACTGACCCACCTGCACGGTGATTTAGATTACTAAAAGAGCGATGACTCGTCACACTGGGATGTGATTGATTAACTTGTTGAATTTAGATCATTGTTAAGCACTTAGTATACACACACATTATGTTGATGTATTTAAATACTTACTAATTAACTTTTAGAAATGTGTTGCAGCTCCAGCACAGGCACGAGAGTTAAGGGATTGTTTTCTAAATGCTCCAAGGATTTATCATCTGTGTGTGATCAGCTGTTTATTATTAATAATTCAGAGTGTAGTTTGTACTTATTTATAATCCCAGGTTTTAGTCAAAATTGCCCTCACTCAAGTGACTTGAATGGATCACACTGAGAAGCCAATAACACTCCGTGGTTGTGGGAAACTACAGCAATAGAAAACAGAAAGCTTTAGAATCACAGAGTTGGCAGGGAACCCACTACCACTGTGACTGTTCTGCTGCTGCTCCCTTCTCACTCTGAAACGCCCAAGATTGATGTGTTCATTTAACATTAGCCTCCAGCACCACAAAGAGGATAAGCACCTGGGCTCTAAAAATACCTCCTTTTCAGATCATCCGAGGAAGAGAAAATCAGATGAGTGAAATTACGTTCCAAATAGAACCCCATTCATATTGCGCTGTCCTCCTTGCCAGCGATCCACTGTGTTCACAGTAACGCCTCGCTTGCCTCTGAAATATTGATATTCATATGGAAATGCTACCCTTTATTAACATAATAACATAAACAAATTGGGGATTTGATTTGGGTCCAAGGAAAGATACAGTGGGGCACTTTTGGCAAGCTTACCAGTCAACAGCTGTGCGTCTCAGCCCAGTGTGATGTGAGCTTATAACCACTTCACTTGAGCTTTTGCAGCTGTATTTTTGTGTCTAAGAAAATACATATGTGTGTTTGTGTGTAGTTTCTTGTCGGGGGGTTAGTGGAGTGTGATTATGTATCCATAAGCTTGTTGTCATAGTAACTGTGCCAGGCAGGGCTTACTCTATTTTTTTTCTTTTTTAGTCTAAGAAAAACAGCCTCTGGGAATCAAAAGCCAACAATTAACTGAGCTGTGTCAGCCATTTAAGGTTTTTCAGAATTGCATGTTAATGAAAATAGTATCACAGGGGTTAAAAAAAAAAAAAAAAGGCTACTGTTCAAGACTGTCCCTTTTTTTCTGAGGATTTACATTTATGCAGATAATCCCTCCCTAATACCGGTCTACATTTAGATTTAAAATGTGTGTATGTGTGTGAATATGGTACATACAGTAGTATCACCACAATTCAACAAGCGATCAAGTGGTTACTGTTTTGCTCAATAACCCTTGATTCCACTCACTCCACTAGAGATGAGGTAGCTGGTAAAGGTCACGCACTGAAAATAGATTCTTCCTAGTATGGGCAAATAGCGGCACAACATTAAAAAAAAGGGTGGGAAAAAATGGTATAACAAGTGTAGTGTCACTCCTTCAAACAGCGCGTTTTTTATCTTTTTATGGTGATATTATTCAGCAGCTGTGTCCCCTCTCATCACTCAGTGCTTCTGTCCATGTAAGTGAGATGGAAAGAATGGGGATGTGGTCAGTCAGTCATGTCTAAGAAGACCTTGGAGGACCAGAGAGCTTTGCTGCCGGGGCTTGACAGCACAAAGCTGATAGATTGGTTCACCCAGCAGACAAGCTCTGGCTAAAAAAAAAAAAAAGCAAGACACCATGACCACACCTGGGATATTAAATCACACTGGAATATCATTAAGTTGATTCCTCTTGAGGTTGGGCGCTAATAGGTCCGTTTTACACTGAAATAACTTGCAAGGGAGAATAGATCATATCAGGGTAAAATCAGAGTGAATTTCAAAAGCGTGCCGTGTGGATTTCTGGGAGGGAAAAAAAATGATGAGACGTAATTACAGAGAAGATTCCAGGAGGGACCGTACTGTATGTAGAGGAAGCAGCTCCATGACTGCATATGGCAGTGACATGATAAATGTGCAGTCCCACTGAAACTGGGAATAAATTAGAAAGGAAAGGTGAGGTTTCAGGTCTGTGTTTTTCATTAACTAGTGTTGATTATAAACTGTATCTGAGTCTATAGTGATCTCTTCTGATTGCTTGTTCACGTATTTGCTCAGTTTTCTAGCTTGTAGGACAAACTGTAGCAGCAAAACCTCTCATTTTCTAAACTATCGAATGTCTCATGTTTATTGAGTGAAAGACAAATTACTGAAGCAGATAATTGCTTAAGTCATTGAATAACCTTCTGTTAATTAAGAAATTGATTCATTAACTCATTGATTCATGGTGTCAGTGTATCTAATACACCTGGAAAATTCTGACTAGTTTTGTGATTTTTTTTTCATTCTCACCATCCTGCGCCTTCCCCTGAGTTCTCATCATTTTTGCATACAATCATTCACCAGCCATCAAACAGGCGGCAACAGACACAGTTCCATCTGCCCGTTGTGAAGGACAAATCACGGGAGTGCGTTTGATTCATGTGCCCCCCGGTGAGAGAAGCTCCTGCCGTTCCACCGTTTATCCCCAAATCTTATCTGTGCCATAAGCTCCGGGGGTACCACTACTCCCTTCGTACTCATCAGTCGCTGTGACATCTAATGGAAGGAAGCAAAGTGAGAGATCAGATTTGCTAATTAGGCCGATTTTAGAATGTTCATTCTAATCCGAGCTAACGTCGTGCCACACGCTCCAGCCAACAGCTAAATGACCTGTGCAGAGTATTAATTGCGATCTCTTAGTTACACATCTTAATTAACCCACACCTCGCCCTGCACCACCATATACCTGTTTTTTAGATAAGATTGAATTTATAGCTGAAAGCACTTCTTTTGTACTGCTCATGTTTTCTAATTAATTGCTTGAGAGAGACACCACATCAGAAGTAATAAATATAACAGCAGGGAAGGGTTTACTCTGTCCTTAAGGATTATAATGAAATGAATGTCTACGAATGGGTAGAAAAAAATTAGATTTGGCTAATACAATAATTTTGCTCTTCATCTGTCTAATTACTTTTCAATAAAGCATAAAAGAGACTCACATCAGAAAATGTAAAATATCTTTTGCGTTCAATGACTTGTCAGAACACAATTGGAGGTGTAGTGTGTGAAGGAGTTCTACAGAATTTCTATTAGGTTATTGTAGTAGAATGTAGCACCTTCAAATGTGTCTGCGCTGAAGAAGTTTTCTCACCAAAACTGGACTAATTACTCTAGTTGAGAGCTGGCAACGCATGAGCCAGATCGTTTCAGATTTGGAAGATAATCAAAGGGCCAAAGAGATTAAGAAGTCCCTAACCCAACCTAATTATTCCTGACACAGACAAGCAAGATGAGACCCTTAAAATTTGGAGCAGAACAACAGACTTATGCTGTGTGATTACAAACGAGATGTTTCCACATGCAGCTCTGTCGACAGGTCAAGGCCTCTGTCAGAACAGAACGCGAGGACTGGTATTCAGGCTGACAGTCTGAGGTCCTCTCGATTTTTGTGATGGATCTGCGCTGTTCACTGAATGTTTAATCACTCACCCTCAGCGTGGCACAAAGTAGATGGATGATGCTCCTGCATTTTATTTAAGCCTTTTGTTAAATACCATTAACATTAATGGGTGTGTATACTACAGTCTATGCTTCAAAATAATGAGACATATAGTCTTATACTTTTATTATCTTCTGTCATATGTATATATATATATATAATGTTGCAACATTGGATGTTTATTTGAAACATGGGCAATATTTCAACTGATGAGATAAGCATATGTTGTCCCAAACCTTTCTGCTTAAGGAGATTTGTAGGCATTTAATGTACGGCAGCATGTAAAAAAAATGACAGTGCAGAGAGCTTTGATGACAAAAAAATAACATTTTACTTCCAATGTTAACTTCGGTATTTCTTGATAGCAGAATTTTTCCAAAATTAGCCAGAATTTAGCATATTTCCTACATACAAACTTTTTCACAAGAGGTTTGTGATTGAAATAGCAAATCCACCATTACATCAGACAATAAGTAGGTAATATTTACTAAACAAAGACACTGGATGTTGATGCTGATCCAGACTGAACTTGACTTTGAGCATATGGATGTATTTAAAAAGCTGCCTTTTCTAATCAAGAATTAGAATTTGTGCTGTTGAATAGGTTTAAAGTTAGCTTACAGAAACTCCACACTGGCAACACAATGAGGTGGTGCTCAAAAGTACCTGTGGGCTGCCCCTCGGCAGGCTTCCGGAAGTTGGCCAATCAGAGGAAGGGGGGCTTTTATGAAGGGCTTCAAAGAGCCTGGAGCTGTTGTTGCTGGTTGTCAGGTATAGGCTTAACTGAGCAGGCGAGTCTGGCTGCAGACCTCCACTATGGGTGTAAATTTCATACTGGACAACGGAGACTTTGCTCTCACTACAACTGCACTGCATAAAATAAAATGCTGTGGACAATCCTACAGAAAGTGATCTTCATAAACAAAAATTATTCATTCTTCAAATTTGAGAGTTTATGTATTGATTCTGACTTTCTTTTCTCTCGAGCACGATGTGTCTGTCAGTGGAGAAACATCTATCACTTCAATAACTCTACTTCTAACAGCATCTTATTTAAGCACTATTGATTTATTCTTATCCCAAACCCCCATGCACATCATAGCAAAACAAAACTCAGTGCTTGACCTTGATTCTTCTGTCCAGAGGGCAGACATTTTCCCATGGCTCAAATAAAAGGGTTTAAGCAGAGAATATAAATGTGCTATAGGTATACCGGAGACACAGTGCTGTGGAACTATTTCCAGGTCAAATGTCAAAATTTTTGTAGGTTACTGCTCAAAACATCCAGTGGAAGTTTCCTCACAGTGGAGTTCTGCAGCCAGACTCTTCTCCTACTGAAGTGCTGCATAAAAGGCAATATGAGAGAAATAAAGTTTATTTTGTTTGTTCTTTAACTGTGAATCATGCAAAGCTCAAGTGAAACCCCAAAATAAAAGCATAGAGCTGTAAATGAGCATAAAAGCATTTGAAGAAAATACCAGAATGGACTCTGGAGTTTGTTTGTTTTTATCAGATAAATATCAGAATCTATCCAAAAAAAAAACATTGTCTTTTTACCAAACCAAGCATTTCAGTACATTGTGTTCTTTATCTTGCGCTAAAGTTAGATTTCTGTCACCACACAGGTTTTCCTCAGTGTTCTCTCTGTGATACCAGTCACTGTTCTCTCTCCTAATGCAATATCAGAGCTGTATTAAATTACAGCTGATGAAAACTGCTAGTAATTCAAATTAATAACATTCAGCTTGAAAATGTGAGAAGATGGCTTTAACTGGGAAGCAGAAAGCAGAGAAAGGCATCAGATTTGTTAGTGCAGTTTGAACTGTCCTCAATTGTTTGTTAAGCATTCACCTATAAGACAGCTGTTATTGTTGGCATGTTTTGGACAATTGATCAGATTTACATGATAACTTTGAATAAAAAAATAACATAATGTAATTGCACATATGACAAATACAGTCTTGTTAAAATAGTAACAAAGTTGCTGATTTATTCAGCATATTTGAACAAGCAAACATTTCAACCTCTTTGAAACTGAGCTCACAGGTAATGGTGATACACTCAATCAAATAGCACATTGACATTGTGTTGTCATTTTCATAATTTAGATACAAAAAAATAGATCAGCCCCATGGAAATGTTAAGTACCCCTCTACATTTATCACACCTTTAAATCCATTAAATTAGTTGCAAAGTTTTCAGAGTAGGGGTCACAGTTGGACCCTGTCTTATTTAAACCTCTGACATCAATAGTCTGCTGTCAGATGATGTGTCAGAAAGGAGCCTTTGCTGTCTAAAAAGGACATTCGCGCAAAACTACAGTTTGTCAATGAACATATAGGCAAAGACCAGGCTTTTTGGAACAACATGCTCTATACAGGCAAATCCAGGATAAAAGTGTTGTTTGATGCAGACCAAGGACAACTGATCAGGAGCCTAGTGGTGGAAATGTGATAGTGTGGGGTTGCTTTGCTGCTTCAGGGACTGCGCAGCTTGAAGTCACTGATTCAACTATGAATTCAGCATCATATCAGAGAGTGCTTGAAGATAATGTGACGCCATCTGTCTGTCTTGAAATTGTACCAGAAGTGGACCTTTCAACAGGATAATGATCCTAAGCACATTAGCAAATCCACCCAGGAATGGCTCAGAAAGAAGTAATGGGAGGATATGGGAAAAGCCCAGATCTGAATCCCATTGAAAAATGTTAGGAGATTTGGAACAGACAGCACATGCAACCAGAAAAACACACAATCATGTTGCAACTGAAGGAGTTTGGTAGAGTGTTCAAAATTTCAGTCAATCAATATCAGAGACTGGTGGACAGTTATATAAAATGATTTCTGCATTACCAGCATCTGGCGCCAAGGGTGTATTTACTTCTTTTCTGTGAATATTACATCAGTTGGTATTTCTGTTCAGTTAATGTTTGAAAAAGCGTTTTTTGTTTTTTTTCTCCTTGCAGTGGTGTTCCCCTTCATTTGTAGGAATGGTCTCAAATAGGAGCAAATGTTTGCTTGTTCCAGTGTGTCAAAAATGCAACAATTTCCACAATGTTATACTTGCTGTATTATAAATACAGAATAACAGAAGTTACACAAAGGAGGATAACCTCCAACCACACGCTCTTTGTACAAACTTACAAATGTAGCTGAAAAATATCCACATTGCACCCCTCGGGGCATTGGGGTTTCATGGTTCAAGAGATGTTGGCAAACATCACTCCTGCTTTTGTGTCCTTGAGCAAGACACAGAATCTCTACTGGGTCAGCTCTTGTATAGCTGAAGTTTATCTCTAAAATTTCTGTGTAAGGACAACTGGAAAAAGGACTTTCTCTGTAGGATCAATGAAATATCGCTTTATTTTTATGGACATTGCCCAAGGCTTTCACACTGGCAACTTGTTTTCAGCATCAGCTGTAATGGAATGTTTGCTTGGCCGCTCACATTCCTCTCATGTGTAACAGCATGCTGTATGCATGGTAAACTCCCCAAAACAAAAGCTTTAGTCAGTTTCCTTCCGCTTTAGACCCTTTGCGTAAAGAATGCATAAACCCACTGTTGTCAGCTAGAATTTACCAAGTACATAATTGTGACAGACTTAGCAAGGCGTAGTGGAGAGTTAGACGGCATGTAGAACTGTCTGTAAAAGCAGATCACTGCTTGGGGATGGCAACAGTTTTCTAATAGTAAAGTACAAAGCAACAGCCTTGGCAACACTTTTTGATGTCGGGCCAGTTTTGGCCCACAGAGAGTGGTGTAGCAGTGATTTTCTGCTGCTACAAGTGAGTGCTGCACTGAGAGGGTAGTTTGTTTTTAAGGGAATTTGCTTGTTTTTCCAAGTTCCCACTGTGTAACAGAATCATGGTGTAATTTAAATAGGTGGGACGTGTTTTTAAAAAGTGGGGCTTCCTTTGCACAAGCCTGAAATGAACAGTCAGCCTTAACAAACTGTGTTATGTGAAATAATTGCAATCCTTGAAATACACTTCAGATTAATACCTTTCATGTGTTATATGGATGTTGACATAGAAATAAGAAGTAATTTATGCATGAACTAGCTCAATTGTCTTAATTGATCCCATTAGCATAAGCAGTTATGTTTAATGATAATTATGGCTGCACATTAGGCAGCTCAAGAGCTCCTGTTACATTTCTGTGAGTCATAACTGAAATTCTGCCTTATAGGAAGCAGTTCTTTTGAGATTATTCTCAGTGATACCTGAATTCAGAATAGATGGCAGTCGTGACTGTATTTTGAAGAGAAAGAGAGAATAATTAAGCTTTCTGAATACACGGGCCAGAGAATAATAGGAATCTTTCTCAAAAAGCTTTCATCTTTGGGCTGCTTTTCTGTGAATTTGGGCTCTCGTGTCATGTACACAGATATGTGGGTGGATGTATGAGTACGTGTGTCCCTGACTTTTTTCTTTTCTTTATGCCAGTTTTCAAATTTGTGTTTGTATTTTCTGCACATTGGTCTGTAACTCAGGTTTTATAAATTGACCTTCTCATTCAGACTTATTTCCTGTGTAGGCTCAAGCTGTATTCACAGTCATCCTTCTACTGTGCTTGGTGGGCACGCATATACACATGGTTAAATGTGTGTAGGTATGTGCGTGTGTGCGAAAGAAAAGCGGTGTTTTGGTGTGTTGAAAAGAGGACTCCCTGTCCCTTCAGCGGATTGCGTCACTCCTGCTTAGACCCTATGTGAGCTCAATCCAAAGTGAGCGCTGCTGGCCCATTCTGCAGCCTCAGTTCCTCTGGTAAATGGCTGGCTGAGTGGCGGTAATTGCCTCCCACCCTGCCAGTTCACGCTTTAAAAAGCCACAGAGAACGCAGTGCTGAGATTCAAACCATAGCTCCCATTAGATTACACTAAGCAAGGTGGGCTATCCCGACTGCCACCACACACCAGCCTCTCGCAGTCTGAGGCTCTGCAGACATCAAGGCAAGGTCATTTCCCAATGAGATGCGGAGTTCGGAGAGAGATGTTTGCTTATTTAAACAGAAAGGTCATTAGCAGGAGACATAAAGGAGTTCTGACAAATGAAGTCAAGCCAAGTTAATGCTCCATTCTTGGAAAGAGGATAAGGTTGCTGAAAGAATATGAAAAAAATAAATGGAAAATTGCCCGTAACTGTATATCTCCATTTCCTCAATAAAAGGAGAGAGCTTCTCAACAAGAGCAGGCATTTTGAGATTGGAGGAAATAAACAGCGGTATATTGCGTATATACACAGTATTTTTCTTTCATATCCCTCAAACTGCCAGCATATCCCAAACATCCCTCAGGCAACAACTCATTTGATTTTCAACCAATATTGTATTCTCTATATATGATGGTGCAGTGCTTTTTTCTTGCAATTCTAGCTCAGACATCTGTTTGTATGGATGAACAGATGGGGGGAGAATACTCGAGAGGGTCTTGGCTATTGAGAAAAATGCTTGCGTGACTTCCCATCCCCCTAACACTTTTGCTTTCTCAGTACATCTTGCCCTGGAGGACACAAGTATATAACTGGCACATGCGACTATCCCACCTACAGTGTTCGACTGTAACACACACACACACACACACACACACACTCTTTCATATATGTATATGTACGCACATGCATGCTTAAACGCATGGGCACACATACACAGGCCACAGGACACAGCTCACATGCTAGCTGGTGGCTCAAGGTCACATGTCAAAGATGTGTGAAAGCACACGTGCGTATGTCAGTATGGTTTCTTAATTCATGCAAAAAATACGAGCGCTTTCGTGTGACAGGGGCAACAGACGAGAAGGTGTGTACATGGAAGGGAAGAACCTCTATGCAGCAAATATGAGGCATGCGTGATCCTGTTAATGTGCAAATCTGCTGTATAGAAGTGGCTGCTGATCACGTCTTAGTGTATATGAGGACTGGATTGAGTGTGTGTGTGTGTGTGTGTGTGTGTGTGTGTGTGTGTGTGCGCATATGTGTGTGTATGTGCGTGTAGTCTCAGGAGACGACCCCCCCCCCACCCTCCTCCCCCAGCCAGCTCATCAAAGTAGCATATTAAAATGAGATGACTCAGACTGATGATGACGCTGTGAGACCTACTGCAGTGTAGCAGAGGATAACATGTTTGTCTCATTCTCATCTGTCTCTCGCTCCTGCTCTCATTTTTGATCGAATAAGGAGACAGCATTTGTGCTAACCGGACTTGTGCATTCGTGCAGTCTCAGAAAATATCAGGATTTTCTAATCACTTGTGATGCAGACGCGTCTTGTTTTGAGAGGAAAGAATTGATGCCACACGTACCTGTATTCATGGATGTTCCCTCCTGTCACTGAGGCTTTACACTGTGTCATCATCACCAGCATCGTAACTGTTATTCAGTTTGTGACAAATAATCTGGGCATTGATTACTTACATCTGATCTGCTGGTGTCAGTTCTAATTGTGGTGGCAGCGTTAGCAGGCTGGCATCAGGCCCAACTCTAATATTTTGGGAAACATGCTTGTTTGCTGTCAACCTAGGTTTAGATGAGGAGATCAATACTGGTTTAATACTGGTCCCATCAGCACAGACGCTTGTAGATTTGATTGTAACGTAATAACCAGAAATGGAGGGAAAACTATCAGCCTCCAAAGAAATGAGCTTCCAGTAATTCCAAATTTGTCCAACTTACAGATAAATGTTGGTCTTTTTAGCCAGCAAACTGCATTCATTTATACCTCAGAAAGTCAGCTGGGTATTGTTCACAGTTTTGAGAGAAGAATAGTGACCTTTCTAACATTTTTACATCTGTCAAATGTACAGTATACATTCTGTATAGCTTGGAGGTAAGCCACTAGGGCTGAAAGAGTTTTGGGAATGTATCTACTTGCAATTTTTCTGAACATTATTGGGATTTGGTTTGCAATAAAGTCAAACTTCAGTTTGGAATTTGCCCTGTAAAAGATTTAAAATGTGATGGGACTCTACCACACAAGACACCATCACAGCAATAACCGTCACACATGCAGGATATGAATCTGTAAAATTATTGCCAGTTAAACTCTGGGTCGCATAATGTGCATCCTCAATTATCACCTTTGCAATTCGCTAATTGTACTGCTTCAAGTTGTGATTAACATTTAAATCAATTAACTGTTCAGTCCTAGAAGCTGACGGAGGTTTTTGTTTTGGTTTAGCCATGTTCATGTTGTACACATGTTAGACCAATCTGTACTGCAAGAAATCTTCTAACTTAAATTCTGTTGAGAAAGCAAACAAGTATATTCGCTCCAAATGTCAGGTTTGCCTTTAACTGTAGCTTTCACTGCTGTGTTAAACACTGAAAGTAATCCAGCGTTACGTAACAGCAGCTGCACGGCAGATGTTGTGACCTACTTGTCTATTCACTTGTGTGTCACACAAGTGATTGGTATTATGGCTTTAGAGTAAGTTTTAATCAGATTTGCAGGTGAGATGACAGAGAGGTGACAAAGACAAATGGTCTAATAACTGTGACCATACAGCTAGTTGTATTCAAAACTAAAAATTATATATCATGGGTACATGAAAGTTTTTTTTCCCCAAAACTAGATTCAACTTTTAAACAGAATTGCTTGTGAGTATTACAACAAATTGTTTGACGAATGCCTGTTAAACATTTGATTACTCTGGGAAACCTCCAGCCGTCTCCCACCTGTCACCTTCTCATTTTCATGCCTGGCAGAATGCCAATCACGCACAAAAGAAAACCTTCCTGATACAAAGTGAAAAATGTGCCTCTCCAGAGGGAAATTAATTATGCTTCCCTTGTGGTTTTAAAAAAAATAATGAAAAAAATAACTGTCAAGATGTTGAGTGTGAAAGATTGCAAAAAGAAGGGCAATAACAATTTATTCTGGGAAAAGGTAAACAAAGCTTTGAGCACTTTTCTCCGCTCACTTCAAAAAATCTGCTTTATGACTGCTCCTTTTCCTGAATGATTTCTGATTATTGCTGCCAGCATCAGGAATCTATAGCAAAGTAGTCACTTAAATGAATCCTTAACGACCTTTAGTGCAGAAGAGGACTCGGAAACCTTAACCAGGGATGCAGGGTGACGGACGCTGAGCACCGTAGTGAGTGCAGCCGTTCCACACTGATAGTACTGAATATATATGCCCTTGACATGACAAAGAGAGGTGGAAGGCTGAAAGTGGTCACATTGCATTAGCATCGAGCATGCTTGACTGGCTGACAGAGCAGTCTGACTGGAGCCCAGTGGTGGTAAAGGCAGTGGGCAGGAGGTGAGGGGTAGAGGGTCTGCCATGCTCGGGGCATTACACGGGACAGTCGGATGGGGTCAGTCAGCAAAACCAAGCAGCCACCCATCAATAATTAAATCAGTCACAGTCAATATATTTTGGCATGGGCGCCTGAGCACTTTGATCACAACAGAAGACCCCATCAAAGAGGAGACAGTGCGCTGCTTGTTTGACAGAGAACTAGCCGCTACATGGATGCAGCGCCTGCACATCTCCTTTAGGAAATCTACATTCATGTGTTTACACAAGCAGCTAACTTCCCCAGTTATTGTCCTTTTTTTCCCATTTCAGCACAAGGGTGTGCACAGCGAGGAGTCCATTGCTCTTTATGGAGAGGATGGCTTTTCACCAGAGCTGTGTCAAATTAGATTAAGGGCTGCTTACTCATTATTGACAGGAGCCACTTGCAGTAATGACCCATAGTGAGAGAGTCATTTCCTTTGATGTTAAGAACATGGGACACTGGACATGTCCCACAGCACTTCTCTCCAGGGGGAAAGAGCCCTTTGATGGCTATTAGATTTTTTGTGAAATATTCCACATTGCGATGCTTGCTATGCATCTGGTAAGCTTTGATCTAAAAAGCATTTGTCTGATGTGTTTGAATCCCTCCCCCCATTCATTTTCTTTGGCCCACCCTAAAGTCTGTTGACAGGGAGGTTAGATTTCATAAGGCCACTGGGAGTGTGTGTCTGTGTTTCATTTGTTTGAGTTGGAAAGATGACAGAAGTCACATTTAATTATGGGGTTCTTGTGTCAGCTGAGGAGATAAGGGGGTATGCTGTGAATGCAGGATGCATGATCATAGTTTGTTCTCTTCTGTGTTCCAAAGGAAAAAAGTATCTGACCACTGGACTTTTGCGTAAAGGCTTCTCGTTTCTGCTCGTGCATTGTTTCTCACACCGTCTGCAGCTTGTGCCAGTGCATGAATGCATTATGTTAACATTATCTCTTTGCACACCTGCTTCAATTTGCGTCGTGCATTTCAGATTGTGGACCATTCCAGAGCCCCAGAGCTGTGCAGCCACCCTGTGCAAACAGCAGGGTGCACAATGAGATGCTAAAGAGGAAGCTTGTGTGCAGCACTGTGTGATTAACACTAGCCAGACTGCTAGAGGAGGAGAAAGCAGCTATCTTCCTCTGATTATCTGTTACGCATCGAGAGTGCACTTTGAGAACATACCAGTCCACTTTTCCATTAGGAGGCAAGTTAGACAAGTGCTAAGCCATTTTCATGCTGTTGTAAAACTCCTGTTCACATCAGATCTACAGAGAAAATAGCGCTTTGTGAGATCTCAATTGGTTCTGGCAGTTGGGCAGAAGAAGTAGTTGCTAATCAAGGTCCAGCATCCAGAGCTGACAGTATGTTTTACTCCCGGCGACAGACTGAGCTGCTGTATAACCTTGGTACTGTATGTCTTTGCAGCTGTAGGTTTAAAAGTGAGATTTGAGATAATCTCCCCTGCCCAATGACTTTGACTCTGAATCATGCGAAGATCTTGGTCAATATGTTACCACTGACCTTTACAGGGCAGGTGTGATGGTAATATTTCTCATGACACAGCGGTAAGATTTTGCATGATTTATTTGTGTACGAATAATACAAGTCTCCTTTGTCCCTCAGGAGAATCCATAAGGTTTTGTCCCACAGGAATTTTAAATTGGCGCTGTTTATGTCCCAGACAGCATGTTGTGTACAACTACCATAGCGAGTGGCAAATGGCAATTAGTAGATGCTTCCAGGATTATGTAATCATCTGCTCTACTGACTGCTGCTGGGTGTGGCCTGTGTTGTTTTCTGTAGTCACTGACCCACTTACAAATAATGTCATGTTGGTTTCAAGTGCTCGTCTCATATTGTTTTCTTCCTCCTTGAAATTTAGCAGCAAATGAAAATTCTTAGACGTCTCGAAAAACTGTACACAATCGCTTACTTCAAACATGACTGCTGGCAGTGTTACACTGAACAAGTTTCCTTTGTGTAGTCTGAGGTGGGGAAACTGCAGAAATAGAAAAAAAAACCTGTCGATTTCAGCTATAGAACAAACGACCTCGCCCTGTTTTTCGCCCCCAAGCCTCTATAGCTATATCCGGCTCTAGGTACTCAGTTCAAAGCAATCTGGCAGGTGGAGTTAGAAAAGAGCACAATGTTGTCAAACAGAAATCAGATTTGCTCCACTCTCCATTAGCCTTAGCCCCTTCACTCTCCCCCCTGGAGATCACATTAAATGACATCTGCTATCATCAGGATAACCTGTGTCAGCTCCGTGATACGACTGCAGATGCTGGGCTGCAGATTGGGAGGGGATGGAGGGAGGAGAATGGAGATAAAGGAGATACAGCTAGCTTAGGAGTCCTCACACTTACATTAGAGCTTGTTAGATCTGTCCCAGGATATAATTAACATATAAATCGAAGCTGGTTCATAAACCAGCCATGGTACAGTTTATACCACTGGGAAGATTGAAAAGATGGATGTATTCAGGGTGTATAGCTTCAGCTTCAGCTCATATCACCACTCTAATAAGGTGGTGTAGGACATGGAAAATGAGATCAGAAATCATGCATGTTTCACAGGAGCATCTCAGGGAAATGTGGTGGGTTTCCAATGCCAGGTTTAGTCCGATAAGGGAGTCCACTGACTGACAGCGGACCGAACAGTTGTCAAAAGTAGCGATGTATGACCTGGCACAGGAGCATCAGCCACAACCAAATAGCTCTCCTTATCTTCTGACAGTACCATTTGGAAAGCTCACACTCTACATTCTATCTGCCTCTCTTTCTCGCTCTTTCATTGCTTTCACCCCTCCCCTTTCCTCTTGGCAGTGCAAATGGGCCACTTCTGTTCACTTGGTAATGAGAAGATGGGTCTCTTTGTCACAGCGCTTCTTCAGCCTCCACTTCGTTTTAAGCGGCTCTGTTTTGTTGCCTTTTGAACATCTGTTTCTGTCTTTTTGTGCCTCTCAAAGGACTGTTTATCTCATGTCACCTCCTTAACAGCAATCGCTATCTAGCCAAGCAGGTTTTATTTATGTGATGCTTTAAAAAGATTGAACTTGACTACCTCTGAAACATGTAAGAATTGTGTTTCTGAAGCTGTCTTTGTGCAGTCCCTCTTGCAGCTGCTAATTGTAGTTATTGTGGATCGTACACACACTTTGTGGCTCTCCACTGGATATAACGCTACCTCCAGGCTTCTGTCCAAGACGCTCCCATTGAGTACTAATCATCTGGCAGAATGTGAATTCTGCTTTTCTGGAGGAAATCATTAAAAAGACTCACAAAAAAGCAGCCTCCAAATAGCCAGGGCCCAGACATTGTTGGACTGAGGCGTCTGCACAAGCGCCTGATTAAAAAGAAGCATGAGCATTAATTGGCCAGCTGATGTTAGGTTGTCAGCAATAGCTGATGGCTCATTATGCTGCTGGAGCAGAATAGGAGGAGGATGAGAGATGAGCGCGCCCCCTCACACAATCCATTTTGGCCATCCTTAAACCGAGCACACCCTATAATTTCAGCATCAACACATCACTCAAAGGGTCTGGGGTATAAGATAAATAAAATCTGTCTTCCCGTCGATACAAGCTTGGTGGGTGCTGCACTAGAGAGATGGGTATGATTGTGCATGTGCGTCAGTTTGTTTGTGAAACAGGGATTCATGGGGACAGTTTGCTTGGCTAATGGGGTTGGCGGGCAGCACAGTGCTCTCTCAGGCGAACAGCTAATTAGCAAGAACAGATGAGAACATGGTGACTGTGTGTCCAGGACCCAAAGACATTCGGCTCCACCAACCACGACCGCCCTGCTTCCCCTCTGCCCAATCAGAGGCCCTTCGCTGATATCTCCCTTCCTTGTTTAGTGTCCACTCAGCCAATCACTGACACCTTAACCTTTAACAGACTCTCCCGCCTTTCCAGCGAAGCTTCCATTTACCATGGCAACAACATGTGTCAAATTGCTACTCAGCCCAGAGGGGAGCTCACAGAAACAGAATTCATTAGGTTCAGGGTCATTTAACGTTCATATTCCCTATTGCCACTGCAGATGAACAATTGGAATGTGAGGAATGTCCTTGAAATGAGATTTTTTTTTTTTTTGTGCAATAAGTGAGGATGTAGGAGAACAATGGCTGAATCTCTATGGCAGCACATGGCCATGATGTACACCTTTCTTTCATATTCAAGATGAAGAAGACCTTATAGCACTTGGCGTGACAGTTCCTCCCGTTTGCCTCTTGGCTTCTGCCTTTAACCAAAACCGATTATCCTTAATAAACCAAAATCTTGTGCCACTGGATTTCACTTAGCTCTGACTACCATCCTCTAAATTACTGCTTGAGGAAACACACCATTTGTAATTGTAATACTGGTGCACCACAGAGAAGGTGGGTCACATCTCGACATCTTTCAGACAGTGATTACACTGACACGAGCAAAAAGGTGGAATATATCTCCTATTTCTTGGGTAACCATGGCAATGAGTGCTGTCTCTATGAGAGACTGAACAGTTTTCACAGAGCAGCGCCTGCTGCAGTCACTGATTCTTGCAAAACAGAATGATTCAAGTACGATAATTTTCTTTGCTGTATGTGAAAAGATGTTTGTCAAAGAGATGAAGAGTCTTAAAATTATTTAAATGCTGTCTGTGCATCGTGAAGATTGCTGCTGAAAGTTGTATTTTTCTTCTCTCTTTTGAATCACAGCATTTCTGTGACAGTGACCACACTGACAGGCATGGTATGGCTGAAGATTGCACACAAGACCTCGACTTTAACAGCTCATTTATCATTCATCTGAGGTTGGCCCAAGCCAGTCAGAAAATATAGGGGAATGGGATTTCCTTGGCCTCCTGGCAAGCTATCTAGGTGCATGCACAAGTCACAGTCAGCCTTGCAGCGTTAACGGCACCATTTTTATCCTCTTGCAGATATGAACACAGCTCATCATTACACCTTCTACTGTGGAATTCACTTGGACATTGAGCTAGCATCCCCCAGTTTTAGTGTATTTTTAGGCGAGTACACATGAAACTCGTAATCTGAAGCAGGGATCTGCCCATTTTCTCTCCATTCTAAAGATAGCGGATGATGGAGGGCCAGTGTGTGCTATGACTTTCCATGTTATTGGGGATTCTGCTGTTCAGTTTGATGTGCCGTCATGCTCTGAAATAATGAAATGTGTCCAATATCATATTCATCTTGAACCATCCTCTGTACAGCACGCCCATCTGGCCTGGGATCCCATCATTGCATTCTTGCCTGTTTCTAACTCTGCTCGTTTCTGTATCCCTCTCATCTTTTTTACCATTGCAGTAAAGAGAGCATAGTTGAGAAGGTTAGACTACCCACTGTCCTGTGAAAAGAACTTTGATTCTGAACCAAATCTCAAAAATATCTCTGTCCATAGTGGCTACCTTTCATTGCTACTTGTGAGTTAGTTAAGAAACTTATGTGTGAGGAAGTTCTGATAACAGATATGGAAGAGTGGTGGCCTACTCGTATATGTAGGAGGTGATATAAAAGTATAAACATAAGACGGCCTCATTTCAAGCCTGGTAAACAAAGCAGAGTACATGTCAGACATTCCACAACAGGGATCGCAGACACTTAGGGGACACACAGCACAGCAATCGGTGTCTCACACACACACAAAGTGAGCCATACTGTTCTCACACAGCACGCATACTGTACACTACATCTATATATAAAACCAGCTGATATTCTGATGTATATTTCAGCAGCAAGGGGTTCTTGATGGTAACTTCCACAGCACAGCGGTCAAAGCAGTTCAACAATGTATCACCCAGCATGTCATCCAATCATGAAGCCGGATTTTCCCTTCCCTCCTGCACACATACTACAGGGTGAGAATCAGAGCAGCTTCATTCTCCCTGAAGACAGACAGAGAGAGATGCACATCTATTATACATGGTATATGTGGTTATGTGGAATGAACCGGCCGCAGCAAATTGGGCACATTTTGCTCTGACGTTAGCTGGTCTCCAAGGGGAGCCAATTACTACGTCTCTCCTCCTGAGCAGGGCCAAAATAACCAAAATTTCCCCACCTTCCCCTGAGCGCAGACAAGGAGCAGTGAGGAAAATCTGCACTCCCTCATTTCCCATTCGGTTAGCCCTAAAGACACTCGCTGAAATCACACATCCCCTGCATTCATTACCTGCTAATGACTCTCCATTCCTCAGAGACCAGGTAGCGAGAGGAAAGCGAAAGGGAGGGGAGGGTTTACAGGTAAAAGAAGTATAGATGGAAGAATGATGCCGAGGTCCATCATCACAGAAAGATGGATGTGTCCCAGGAGCAGGCGATTTCCAGACTGGAACACTGAACATTGGAGACATGGAAATATCCGATACGGCTGGTTACTCTCTGTCGGCTGGTGGCCGAGGAGTGTCCAGAGCAGCCTGGCACAGAAAGCTGAACTGCCCACACACCTGTGCTGACCTTCACCTTGAGTGGGAAACACAGCAAGCAGGTGCTTAGCTTAATGTTTTGAATCAGTGAAGTTTTATATGTTATTAGGCTGAATGTGGCTTGAATTTGCCAACCAGTTTTACCACTAATACACGATATGGAAAAAAATTCTTCCATCTGTTGCTTTTTGCTTCAGCTGGACCTGTAGCCTTTAATATAAATTCACAGTGAACCATTTTAGCCTCTTTTGAAAATAGTGATTCTATAAAATGTTTCTTTATGCTTCAGCAAATGGGACCTGAAAGACCTTAAAGATAATCCATGCTTGTACATAATAGTGTAGTTGATCCTAACAGTGTGGATTGTGACCACACCATTAGTAATACTGTCCTAACAGCGCATAAACTGAAGGTTTGGAAGATGTATAATTAGGCCTTATGTCTGCACTCTTATCCTGGTGAACTATATTCTTTTTCTGCCTGTTGGATTTTAATTCTAAGGGTGTTCAATACTGTGACATGGAGGCCAACTGCTGCTCATATCAATTATTCAGTCTCTCATCTTTATTTTCCAAACAAAAGAGCATTGTAGGTGCACGAGGGTTATTAAATCAGTCTCATCAGTCTCATGAAATATACTAAGCTATCAGTTTGAAACTCAGATGAATAATGGAATTAATAACTACAACCAAAATTACCATATCAGTAGTTGGTAAAGACGAAAAGGTTTTGGAGTTCTGATGAATAGTAGTTCTCTCTCTCTCTTTACATATATATATATATATATATATATATATATATATATATATATATATATATATATATATATATATATATATATATATGTATATGTATACGTATATATATATATATATATATATATATATATATATATATATATATATATATATGTATATGTATACGTATATATATATATATATATATATATATATATATATATATATATATATATATATATATATATATATATATCGATCAGCCACATCATTATGACCACTGACAGGTGAAGTGAATAACATTGATCACCTTGTTATAATACAATTCTGCTGGGAAACCTTGAGTCCTGACATTCATTCATTTGGATGTTTGACATGTACCACCCACCTAAACATTGCAGGTCAACCCCCAGGGCAACAGCAGTCCCTCAGCAGGACAGTGCACCCCAAAACTCAGAAGTGGCTTGGGGAACACAACATACATATATATATATATATATATATATATATATATATATATATATATATATATATATATATATATATATATATATATATATATATATATATATATATATATATATATATGTGTGCGTGCGAATAAACCAAATCAAAACTGTACATTGAGAAATGTCAAGCAGTCCTGCGCTTAGCTGTGTTCACCCCAATGCTAACGAGATCTGCCCATTTGCCAGTCAATGAGGGGAGATGGGTTCATTGATGTGCTGTTTAGTTAGATGGTGATTCTGTTGGTCATTGATGAGTCAGGCTTAGAAGAGCTGTGATTCTGATGTCGAATGCAGTGATTTGTGAGCAGTGATCATAGACTGTATGTAAAAGATGGAGCTAGCCAATGTAGCGTCACCCACTGGTTTGTGGTTTTGAAGCCTGAAATCTCACCATGTTGGTCTTTGGAAACCTTCCCCTTATCTCATTTCACTTAATGTGCACCTTCGATTCGTTTCCTCAACTCTTTCCTGTCCTCACATCTTAGACCCACCCACCAGAGATACGAACGGAGGAGGTGATATCCTCGCCTTGGAACTGTCAGCTTAAAGCAACGTCAGTTACATATGAGGAGTAGCAGAGCTTATCACCTGTCCATTTTTTGGTTAAGACCTACCACTGTGTTTTATGATCTGTCAGATGAGCAGAACAGTATTCGTGACAACTTACAGCGTACAGTAAATTATAATTCAAGTCACGATGCGGCAGAATGTGATGAGAATGTACAGATGTCATGCATTTTTATTTCCAATTTAACACACACGTGCAGTGAAGTATAAAAGACTAGTGCCACACAGAATAGCACCATACAAATAAAGAATTACATATATTAATATTGAGTGATATTTAAAATGTGCACACATTTATCATTCTGGTGCAGACATGGTTTGTATATTCCAGCTGTCTTACAGGTGCAGAAAATACTTGTCCTGAAGCATACACTGTGTTATCATCTGTTTTACTCGAAATAGAACCAAAATACATCTTATATTGTATTGAAGGAGACCACAACGTGTTTGGGGGAGTGTTTATTGAGGGAACAGACCAAATGAAAAGTAGGGTTGTTTTCACTCCGACTTCTATACAATCAGATTTCGTTTTGCAACCATAGAAGTCTCCCCCTGCTGGCCGTTGTAAGAATGTGGGTTTAAGCCTCTTCTGCATGGGCTTCACTTTCCATGCTCAGGGACTATGTCCACATTTTATATACTGACTGTGGTTCTGATGGGGAAAGTTGGAGGATACTGGTCACTCTTATTATCTCAGACTTAAAAGTTGGGTGCCAACTTGTTTTGGCGTTCCTGCTGCATGTAAAATTAGCTGGAAATTCCACTTTTTTACACTCCGAGTTGTGCAGTAAGAAAGAAGTAATGCATTTTCCCTGGGCAGACTACATGGTGGAGGAGATGTCTGTGCAGAGGTCAGATAATATAGGTGTGAGAAGATGTAAGAAGGAGAAGAATATGGTTAGCTGGGATTTTCTTGAACAGGTCAGCCAATGAACTAAGCATTTGAGCTCTGATTAGAACTAGCGGCCTTAAATCCAGTCATACTTTTGCAGTAAAGGGTGAACATTAAGGCTGCCTTGTCTGTTTATAAAATGAAACATTATTGTATCTTGTTTATTAGAAAATTATCTGAAGATCATAGGTTGCTGAGCTGCATAGGATATCTTAAATATACTAAAAACAAACGAGGATGTGCCCACATATGTACAATTTTCTGTCCATGAGGACACCCATATTAAACACCTTTTTAAAAAATGTGTTTCTTTGACATTTCAACTCAAATGACCATAGAGATCACTCATTCTACTACATCTTTTGTAACCCGTGGTTTTAGTCCATTTCTGAACAGGACGCCTTCACTTTAGATCCAGTTGAGCAGTTGCTGTCCACAGTCCTTTGCAAAAGAAGACTTGTATCAGCCGTAAGGACACAGTGAGAGGGACACTGTGCTGTTGTACTCTTCTCAGTAAGTGTCAGAGGAGCACCACAGTTGACCACATGACAGCTGGGATAGATGTAAATAAGTGTGTAAGATTAAGTTATTCCACCACTATAAATTTCTCGCTGAGTGACTATTTAACATGTAAATGTGGCTGAATTCACAGCACAGCCATTGTCTTTAACTTATTGTGTATAGTGAGTTTGTTTCAATAATAAAATCAGTATTTTAGTGGTGCAGGGAAGCAGTTTGGAAAAGACTCTGAAGCAAATGCTGGTCAACATGTAGTGTTAATGGGCTGTGTGTTAGGCACTATTTCATACTCGCTCTTTTGAACAGAAATAGAATTATAGGAAAAATGAAAACAATTTTAGTGGGAATTCAGCTGTATTAAAATACAGTGCATGTGAGCACAGAGAGCAGGAGAGAAGCAAACAGATGTTAACACCACAAGAGTTTAGGTGAGGAAAACACAATAACCCACAATCCGTCCATTCATTATCTATAATCCTCATTAGGGTCACGGGAGAGGTGGGGGGGTCTTCTAGCTATGAGGAAGCAGTGCTATCCAAGCCAACGTGCCATCCTATAACCACACAGTCTGTCTTTAAGGGCGATTTTAAAACCAATAATATGAACCTTAACACAGACTGCATTGTGAACCAAAAGCCATGCAAGCTCTGCTTTTCTTCAGAAGCAGAAATGAAACATTGCAGTTACTCTCTGTTCTGCGAAAAGTATGAGCCCCTTGCTCACAATTATTGCTAAAGTACAACCCCACAGAAGGCTGAATTATCGCCATGGCGTTCCTGTACCATCAAATGAGTGTGTTTAGAGAGCAAAATGGTCTTTTTGGTGGGGTTGACTCACACCCTGTTCCCTACAGCAGGAGATAAGGTGAGTGTTCATTGCGACATGATGAAATGATTGTATCTTTTCAGTAAGAGGTCTGCAGGGTGACTCAGAGAGACATATGAACATTTATTCTCCCTCTGACTGACTACCTTTCTTTCTTTCTTTGTGTTCGCTGCTCACACTGAGAAGGAGTGTACATGTTCGACTGTGTGAGCTCAACACAGACAATGTGTATCTTTAAATCACCCCATGGACATTGTACACACTCAGTATGTGTGTGTGTGTGTCGTTTAAAACTGTGGGCATCTCCAGACTGGAAAGGTTGCCCCTGGCCTTCTTTGCGTCCACTGTCATTCACTGAGCTCAAACCTCTGAGGACTGAGACTCTTCTGCCACACAAACCTCTTCACTACAGAATCCTCAACTGATAAACTGCTTCCTTTGTGAGCCGTTTCTCTGAAATCATAATCAATTCTGAAGACAGGATCCTACACATTTTCACATTTCTGTGCCACGTTTGTGCAACTTGAACATGTGCTGTTTCCGCTCTCTATATAAAAATATGTCCTCTTTCTAAGGCCATTTTTGTCATTTATTTCTAGCTTTTGTCATTTCGACACAGGTCTTAGTTCCCTTCATGTTAATTACAGTTTCATTCAGACATTACAGGACATATTAAGAAATAGACACATTTCTGTGCATGAGAAGTACTTCAGAGTTTTAGAAAGTAATGATATAAAGGAACAAGTGTCTGTTCTGTTCTATTACCAACTAAATTAGTGAAGGATTTTACACTTATTTTGACAATAAGACCTTAATTAATGACTTTCTTGATTGGAAAGGATGCTCATCTCACTTTTCACAGTGTCTCTTGCACATTTTCTCATTATTCTTCCTAATTTAATTAAAGATTCTTCTATAACCTATTTAAAAATGTCCAACATGCAGCACAGACTAGAGCGTAAACTATTCCTTGATTAGTCATTTGCTACAAAATGAATCTGCAACAGTTTTGATGACGGATTGATCGTTGAAGTTATTTTTCTGCCAAAGACCTCAAATGTCTTCCATCTCCTCCAATGTGAAGACTTTCTGTTTTATGTTATTTTTCTCTTTTGAATGTCACTCAGTGTGACACTGTCTGGCTCGCTGCTTGTAGATAAATTGACATACCAGCAGTATTTTTTTTCTATCTCTGCTAAAAGAATATCTGCTCCTTTTGGAGCGTCGGCTGGACCAAACAAGCACACTGTGCTTTGGTAATTTTTTATTATTTTCTGGTATGTTGCTGATCAAATGATCATTCAGTAATTGGAGAAAATAACTCCCACTGACATGTCTTTACAATTAAAGTATCCTCGTTTTAATGTGATGAAGTGCTTCTTCTGTGTGGATTTTGCTGTTACCAAACCACATTTTACAAATTCCGGTAATTTTTTTTTTAATCATTCTCACAGCAGCATGACACAGATCTTTCATAAGTTTGTGTGCGTCACTATGAGGTACAGTTACATAAAATCAGAGTAAGTTCCTTGAAACCACATTAACAATGAACACCAATGTCTAATACTTAAGGCAGAGGACATCTTTTATTCCCTTTTCAGTCTTTTCATCAAAGGATCTATAGCAACCAAGTGCTGTAGCCAAGGTGAAAGAGAAAGTGGACACAAAAAGAGGAATATCTTAACTTCTTGCCCCTACCTTGATTTTCAACAAATCAAGTCCATCTGTTTAAACAATATGCAATTACCTGCATTTAAACAGCTAAACTTGTTAAAGTGATTAGCCGGTGTTTACCATAAGCAACATTTTGTACACAAGATAACAGCTTTCATTTGCATATGCTAATGCTTGGAAATTAGCCACGCTCCAGCGGGTAATTCCTATTCAGCCTCAACCTACAGGCATTTTGTTTTTTTTCCCAAGCAGATTAAAAACAGCAAAATAATGAATTAATTCAATCAATCATGTAAAGGCTAATATATGCATAACAAATGGCAAGGGGACAGTTTTAATGTCAAAAATCAAAAGGCAAAGATCCAAGGATACTCTAAGGCATGAAAGACAGAGATGCTGCTGCGGAGGTAGATTTAATTGTGCTTCCCTGACAAACTACAATAACACAAACACCTTGTTTTGCGGATTTTGGGTTGGTTCTTGTAATGCTTAGCATTCAGCAGGGAACAACAAGGCAGGCATTTTATCCAAATAAAACCTTCTCTGTAATCACTTGCCCACACAGACCTGTTGATACGGTTGCAAGAAGAACAAAATGGCTTTTGTGTGCTTTCAGAATTAAGGTAAACCTCATTCTCCCTGCAGGCAGACATGACAGAATTGGTGACAAGAGAGAGATGCTGATGTAATTTAAGTTTAATGTGTGTTTGTACTCCTAATCTTCTCTGTTCTCAGTCATTGGAAGGCATGATAGACTCTGAGACCGTTGGCTGTCGGCACCTCTGCTCATCTCTCTTGTCCCATTACCTCAGACAGGGCTGGGATATTATGACATCCAGCAATATATCCATTGCCATCAAAGCCAGGGCCAAATAGAGGGCAGGAAATATTTTACCCTCCCAAACAAACGCATATAAGGAGAATTGAAGATATATTCCTGTGTTTTCTCCACTGATGGCAGGAGGTCCAGTTTTAAAGCGATGTATAATTTACAAATGAGATTACCAGCAGCTACAGAATAATGATTTATGGCAGATGCAGCCTACGCTTTTGCTGTAAAATGTAAAAAACAAGTTTCCATTCATTTGCAACACCCAAGGAGCAAATTAATGTCTCATACTGTGGGATAAGTTTCTCTCAGGTCTATTTTTATTTGTTCACTTTTAGGTTTTTGCTTCAGAATTGCAATTTTTGAAAAATCATCATCGAATCATCAGATTTTTGTCATTAAATCATTCATGTGTGATTATTCTGTCGGAGAAATTGACCAAATCTGAGCTTAAAAATGTGGTGTTTCGTTTGAAACACTTTATTCTGCATGTCGCATTTTAAAATCTGCCTAAAATAAATCATTGGCACCAGATTCTGTAAACAAGAAAAAGTTCTCCGTTCCTGAGTACAACTGAGAAGCCATTTACGACTCAGCTGTGACCAGCAGTTGTGACAAAAATTCAGGGACTTTTCGGCTGAACTGCAGGCAGTGTTTACACAGAGTTAATAGGAGACAGGTACAGAAGCAAATTAAAAGTGTAAGTCATAAAATATATATAGTACATGGTTAACATTAGTTCCACCAGTGTTGATAACATTTGGATCACTTTCAATTTAAATAAATAAATAATCCCGTTAAATAGTCATGTTTTGTTTTTTTTTTTTTAAATTATTATTATTTATATTTTATTTATATTTTAATTATTTCTGGTATTTTAACTGTGTCATACTACATGGAAGACATTTTTCAATTCTCTCTACTTCTAGGACATGCAGGACTTTGTATTGCAGTAAAAAATGAGCCCACAGTGAGTAAAACTGTTAGGGGTTATGAAAATGCTGTGTAATCTATTGTCTTTAGCAAAACATTATAATAGTGTTATGACTCACACTTAGACAGTTGAAGGCTGCTACTTTAGGTTTAATCTGAACAACAACAGTAACAGTACATTTGCCTGTGGCTGCAGTCTATGAGTGTTCAACCATGTCTCCCAACTCTCCCAAAACAATAATTATCTTATGGTTAGATGCACTATTGTAATATACACTGTGGTTTTGAAATCGGGTCTGTGGCTGGTTTGAGATTCCTCTGAGTGCTAATGATGCAGTTCAACCACAAGCACAAAACACAGAAATGGAAAATTGGAATATTGAATCATTTATTTGTCTTTAAAAAACAGAAAAATGAAGTTCTGAAGCAAAAACCCAAATGTGAACAATTAACAATTAAGCTGAGAGACAATTATCCTTTTGTGCAGTAATCAAAAAAGTGGATAATTAAAGTTTCAAACCCAATTTTGATTTCATGTAGCGAATCAAACGAGGAACTACAAAGAACTGCACCAACCAAGCAGCCTTCCATTCATTCATATTCTGATGGTGTTGAAGGCGAAATGTTTCCACGTTTTGTTTCTCAGATAGTTTGTTGTCATGTCGTTTTTGAACAAATGGCTGCTTTTCTAACTTTTGAGTTGAAGAATATCAGTAGTCGAATTTTCTGGGCAAACATGAATAATATTGTATTAGTTTACTGACAGTAAAGTCATTATTTATAAAAAAGAAAACTGATAATTATAGTCCCGGTTTTCATTCAGATATTAATATTCAATGGGTCTTTTGTAATAAAGAAAAAGCTGTATTAGTATGTCAATTTAGAAAACAAAGATGGGCAAAACTTTAGAAACAAAGATGGACAAAATTTTAGAAACTAAATCTCTAATTTCAGAAAACTATCTTGAGATTGAGCATTTATGAAAATAGTTATTAGTTGGAGCCCCTCTGACATTGAGGTTCATGAACAAGCCACTGCCTGTAGTGCACACAGACCTTTGGTGAGATGATTACATATTCATCTTACCTATTGATCAGAGCGGAAATTTTCATTTCCTTCTAATGTGACTATCAAAGCAGAGCAGAGTTTATCAGTGCCATATCAATTTAGACATGCATACCAGCTCATTCCTCTTCCACAGTGATAAACAATCAGAATCCACCACTTTTTAAATGTTTAAACGACAGACAGAGAAGAGAAAGGACACACATGGTTGTCATGGCAATGGCTAAGCCAGAAGAACATGACCATTTTTCATTTTCTAGCAGTCAGTCATTTCCTTGCAGCGCTGTTGTTACCCTACTTACTGATTGATGTTACCATCTTAATCATCATTTTGCTACATTTATTTCTTCATGTCAGAGAACTACTTCACTCTCAACACCACATCTGAGCTCAGAAACATGCATTTCAGTCATAACAGTGAAGTGTTCTGTATCTCTGTCACGCATGGATTTGGGTTTAAATGTCATTTTAGCAAGATAATGAGAAATGTAGAGAATGACATGAAAAAACCTGGACAGTACTGTATGTTCTAGACAAGTGTTTTTCTTGACGTCAGACCTGTCGAGTTTAAAATTGTCTCTCCAGAACAGATGAATGCAGCAGACCTGTCTGTGGGCGGAGGTTGCCTTGGAGAATCACCTGGTGTTACCGGGGAAACAGACAAGCTGGTAGAATGGCTATTTATGCAAATGCCTGATAGTCATGGGTGGAGTGTGCATGTCAATGCACACCTGACAACAGAGCCTGTTGCTATGGTAAAAAGTGGATCAAGGAGGAGATTATTGCTGCTTCACAGGAGTCAAAAAACATGCTTCCAGCTGTGCTTGGTTCCTTTTCTGAACTGGTTTGATTTGGCTGAAAAGTATCAGAGATGTGCAAATGCAAGTCTAATACACATCCCTACTCTAAGTCTGTCAGTAATGATAACCCTTGGTATTCCATCATACATCCAGGCAGCGCGGCTGGTTGTGTTAACACACAATGAAATTACAAAGACGCCACCATGACAAGATGAATACGATAAATCTAATATGGTCTTTGTTAAATTCGAGGCTGAATGATGAGCTCTGGAGGCTTTAACAGGAAACAGCAGCTTCAATTTCAAACAAATGGACAGTGTGTCCTCACATGAGAGACTGAAAGCTGTGATAACAGGAATGAAAGTTGCAGGTTTGTTTTCAAGTCACTAGAAGTCTGGAGATCCGAGCATACGGCATGTGCTGGTGAGGTAGCTTTGCTGGATTTTCTTTATAAAGTTCAGAAAACAGTCCCTTCTGTGAAAAAGTTTATCTGTAACAGACCAATAGCGTGAATCAGAGCTGTGTTGTGTAGAATCTGTTATGTAATCGTACCATGTCAGCGCACCACATTTCAACATGCAGACTTCCAACTAAGGGGCTCACCTGAAGGCCTGTGATGTCCCCAGCTGCCACCTGCCGCAGCAAGCGCCATCTCCAGAGTTGCAGGGCATTAGCATGGCATGAAGCTGGCACAGCACAAGAAGATTTTGCACACAACCCTCTGGGGGGTGGGAAAGGGAAGGATGTTTTTTCTTCTCTTTTGGACGGGTTTGGGAGTGTTCCTGGGCAGAGGCCACCCCCAGAGCAGTGGGACGTACAAGAAAAAACGTGCACACCACAGCAGGCAGCGAGAAAGTGCGGCGTGCCACTTGATAACGCTCCATCCCCTTGGGTGGCTTACGGGATTGGCAAGCACATGTAAGCTCGGAGCAATGGCACTCAGTGAAGAGATGTGGAGGAACAAGTGTTGGCTTTAAGATAGATATGTGTGGAGGGTAAGATACTAGAAAGTGGCTGGTGGACTGAAGTGAGAGGACATGTATGCACATATGGTACAGTACATGTCAGGGAACGTGGCCACAAGCTCGAGGGTAGGAATAGAGCGTATACACCCCCTTGTGCCGCTTTGTCATTGTGTGATATGTTTTTCTAGTGCCTGCGTGCCATGTGCATGTGTGAGGGCATCCTGTACTTGGATTGTGCATGCTTGGCTTGCCAGTGTACCGGAAGTACTGCGAGGCCCGGGGAAAGAAGCGGCCAGCGTGGCTCTGGCGATGAGGCTTCCACCCTCTGGTGTGTGCTGTCACTTCAGTGGAGGGTTTCCTGCAACAAGGTGCAAAAGGAGAAGACAGCAGAGGAGAACAGGCACTGTTGTTACTCTCTCTGTCTCTATGTGGATATGGGGGGTGGCCCCTTTTGTGCTTCAGCCATGTTCACTCCCTGCCAGTCCTCCCTCCTCCTTCGTTTATGTTTTTAGCATTCAGCACAAAGCGTTGACACTTCTCTAATCAAGCACAGGTTAATTTGTGCTTCTCAAGTCTGGATGACTGTACAGGTGCAGCCGCTTTGATTGCTAAATGTATATAGTCTTAAATTATACATGAGGCAGATAATTACACCTGCCTCATGAAATGTCATGGAAACAGGTGTGGAGTGTATTGACACTGAGCTGCTTTCAGATACCTTTCAATAATGCTAAGTGTTGAAGGACGAGGCTGCTTAATTCCTAATTATAATAAACAAACTAACACTTCATACCACTAAACCACTACAGTTCAGAAGGGAAACATGCTCTTTACTATGTTTATTTGACAGTTGGACTTGGTAGATTTTTGTATAAAAAAAACAAAATATGAAGTTCTTAATAAATATTATGTCACTTAATCTACCCAACAAGGGTGCAAACTACAGGAGAGCCATGATTCACATGATCACAAACATGATTTGTGAAATTTGGGGGACAAATGTATTTTTCATTTTTTTGTGTACCCGTTATCATGGATGATCTTATCATCATATATGAGCTGATTTATCATTAACCTCTATGCACCAAAAACCCGCTGGTGAGCTTGAAAGGTGTATTATCGCCAAAATTGCACAATTATCAGGGCCAGAAAATGTAAAAAAACCCATCAGATTTTTAACAGTCCTTGAACTTACCATGCTTGATGTGTGGTTCCATTAGGAAAATCATGTTACTATTGCATATACCAAAGAAGTGATTCTGTAAAACCAAAACATGGCAGCGTTCCTCAGGACAATTGAGAACCTACGGCTGAGTAGAACAAAAGTTCAGAGAGTTTCAGGTGAACTGCTGGACATTTACAGAGAGCAATGAGATGTCAAGAAAGGCTGAGAGGAAAATAAAATAGTTGTTGGATGATACATCCAGCATGGTGAAATATCTTTAAAGAGTCGATGTGCAGAGTAGTGTGAAAAAACACTTTTGTTTTAGGAGCTGTAAAAATATAAATAGTCTAACATCTATAGAATGTAGAGCTCCCTTTTTGTATATATTGATGCTTCTATATTTCTATTTTTTTCATTTTTAGTTGAAAAACAATCAAAGGAATTCAACTTTAATTTTTATTCTTTTAAGGATTTATGTCATCATAACTGTGTCATACGTCATACTGCAGAGAAGGTGTTTTTGGATTCTCTCTACCTCTAGTCATAGTTTTGATGTTTCCATAGAAATGCAGGATTTTATATTGCAGTGAAAAATGAGTTAGTTAAAATGTGACAGGAGCAAAAAAGACTCAGAAACTGCTTGGAGTTGAGACGGTTAAAAAAGGCAACAGTAAACATGCTGGGGGTTTTTTTGAGTTTTTTTTTTTTTTTTGCCACCACCATTGAAGCATAGCGCAATATCATAAACTTTGCTCAATTTAACCAAATGATCTGAAAGAGAAAAAAAAAAAACATTGTTGATGCAAGCTGCAATAAAATAAAGCAGAACAAGAAACCCATTTTTCTGTGGTGCACAGCAGGCAGCAACGCCTACTTTTCATCTGCTTTCATATTCTAATTTTTCATTATCCTGTTAATTGAAATGGTGATGAATAAAACCTACATCAGTTGCTTTATAAATGTTGCATCTGTCGTTTCTGACCAAGTAAAAGTGAAATCAAAGCAAAATGCTCTGAAATGAATGGAATAATTCCCACACTGTGGATAAGTAGAGCTGAAAAAAAATCAATTGACAGAAAATTTATTAATGACCAACATTTATTTTACGAGTAAAAATGCCAAACATATCACAGTTCCAGCCTCTCAAATATGAAGATTTGCTTCTTTTTCTTCTAATTGCTTTAATTGTGACTTTTCTGAGTTTTCTGGACTGTTGGTAGAATAAAACAAGCACTTTGGTCTCGGTGTAACTGTATAGTGATGGGCTTTTATTGATCTTTCACAGACCGATCAGACAGTTAATTGAGCAAAGGATCGGGAGGTCATTTATCAGGAAAATAATTGTTCCAATCCTGTACAAAATACATAAAATGTTGCTCCATCTCAAACCAGCTGCAGCAGTAAGATACTGTTTGATTTAATATATAATATATGAGTCACAAAGTTGACTCGTACTTTTACTTTTGATACTTGAAGTACATTTTCCTGACTGTATGTGCATACTTATGTAATATTCTGAATGCAGGACTTTATGTATAACACATACATTTACATAGCACTAATACTTTTAGTTATGTAAATGATCTGAATACTGTATCTGCATTTGGAGAACTATTGAAAAAGAAAGTCTTTTGAGAAAAACTAGAAAAAGATTATGACTTTAGATGAGGGTGCTGCAGCTGTCAGTCAAACTTTTTCACGCCTCGGTATGAATTTTCAACCTCAAATCATCCCGGATTTATTTAAACTTGTTAAATCTGACATAGCTTGATTCTTCCGAATGCGAGCTTACATGCAGAGGTCAGCAGTTTCTCAATAGTTTTCCTCGCAACAGTTTGTGAACTTTTCAAACTGTATCTCTTGTGAGACACCAAAGCACCGCAGTCAAAAAAAAATTTAACTCAACTAAGTATTGTGCCTTAAAATTAACTTTTTTATGCTTTGTGAAAAAATAAATTTTGTTAAGTGTTTTTTGAAGAGAAGAGCTCTGTCAGTGTGTCATTCTGTCAATGTCAATCCCCTCAGTAAAAGCACAATCAATAGAGTGAGGATGATGTTTATTTTAATCCACCATCCAGCTAACACGTCCTCTGAATACCATTGTCGGTTTGATGACACAAAAAAGATTCTCTTCAATACACAATAGCTTTTTCATTTCATGTGTAATGTGTTTGCTGCGGTGTTTATCAGACTAAACCCCATTAAGACCCTTTTAAACTTCTCCTTAAATTGCTCTATTGGTTAAAAAAAATGTGTTTATCTAGCAGACAGGACTAAAAAGAAAGACTCTATTCTTGTTTGAAGTATGAAAGGGAACATGGACTCATATGAAAACGAGAAAAACACTCAGAGAGTGCAGTACTACGCCGAGGCTGCTCAGTTCACTAAAACGTCATTGTTTAGACATACTAAACTATGATGTTTTTGTGATATTTTCAATGACATACTACACTATGACGTTTTTTCCACATTTTGGACGGCGTACTAAACTATGAAATTGTTTTTTGGGCCCTTTTGTTGGTTTTATTCAATAGGTAAGTTGAGAGGAAGACAGTAAAGGGGCCACGAGCTGCAATCGAACATGTTTATGAGATGCCCTCTCAACCAGTTGAGCTACCTGGGCACCTGTTGTCAACTTGTTGGACGACATACTAAACTGTGACTTTTTTCCATATTTTGGACGACATACTAACTGATGACGTTTTTTTCCACATTTTTGACGACATACTAAACTGACGTTTTTGTCACATTTTCAACGACATAATAAGTATGTTTTTTTCCACATTTTCAGCGACATACTAAAGTATGACGTTTTTTCCCACATTTTTGATGACATACTAAACTATGACATTTTAGTGACATTTAGGACGACATACTAAACTATGACATTTTTGTCATATTTTGGATAACATACTAAACTATGACGTTTTTTCCATATTTTGGACGACATACTAAACTATGACGTTTTTGTCATATTTTGGACAGCATACTAAACTATGACATTTTTTCCACATTTTGGACCACATATTAAACTATGACGTTTTTGTCATATTTTGGACGACATACTAAACTATGACTTTTTTGTCATATTTTGGATAACATACTAAACTATGACATTTTTGTCATATTTTGGATAACATACTAAACTATGATGTTTTTGTCATATTTTGGACGACATACTAAACTATGACATTTTAGTGACATTTTGGACGACATACTAAACTATGACGTTTTTGTCATATTTTGGACAACATACTAAACTATGACGTTTTTTCCACATTTTGGACGACATACTAACCGATGACATTTTTTTCCACATTTTTGACGACATACTAAACTATGACATTTTAGTGATATTTTTGACGACATACTAAACTATGATGTTTTGGTCATATTTTAAACGACACACTGAACTATGACGTGTTTTTTTCCACATTTTGGACGACATGCTAAACTGACATTTTAGTGATATTTTGGATGATATACTAAACTATGACGTTTTAGTGACATTTTGGACGACATGCTAAACTATGACATTTTAATGACATTTTGGACGACATACTAAACGAGGATGTTTTAGTGATATTTTCGAGGACATACTAAACTATGACGTTTTTTTCCACATTTTGGATGATATACTAAAGTATGACATTTTGGTCACATTTTGGACGACATACTAAACTGACTTTTAATGACATTTTGGACAACATACTAAACTATGACGTTTTTGTCATATTTTGGACGACATACTAAACTATGACGTTTTAATGTCATTTTGGACGACATACTAAATTATGACGTTAAAATGCCATGCACTGGAATCGAACCTACATCTCTGACAGGATGCTGGTTATGTCACCCTCTCCACCAGTTGAGCTAACTGGGCAGCTTCTTTCTATTATTTGAACAACATACTAAACTATGACGTTTTTGTCATATTTTGGACGACATGCAAAACTATGACGTTTTTGTCATATTTTGGACGACATACGAAACTATGACGTTTTAGTGATATTTTGGACAACATACAAAAGTATGACCTTTTTTGTCATATTTTGAAACGACATACTAACCTATGATGTTTTTTCCCACATTTTGGACGACTTACTAAACTATGACGTTTTAATGTCATTTTGGACGACATACTAAACTATGATGTTAAAATGCCATGCGCTGGAATCTAACCTTCATCTCTCACACTGTGCTGTCTACAACTCACCCTCTCAACCAGTTCAGCTAACTGGGCAGCTTCTTTCCACTTGTTGAACTTTTTCATTGCCTCCTTTACATTATTTTATCATATGGCATGCTTTTACAACATGTTGAAAATTTGCATTTTTTGTCGACATAGAGAATGAGGGGCCAGAGGAAAGACCCCAGCACTCGGTTGTATGGCGTTTATTTGCGCCAAAATTCATGATGATTTTTTTTT